>NC_058419.1:63637736-63639103 GCF_002201575.2 Neomonachus schauinslandi
CATGGCTTTTTTACCATGATTCTTTAGTCTTTCAAAGTTAATTTTTTTTTAACTGTCTTTTTTTTTTTTGAATTTTTCTTTTTCCTTTTTTCAACCAACATCTTGTCAATCCCCTTTTTAAAAAATATTTTTATTTTTCATTTTTAGAGTCATATTCTATCCCTTCATAGTAGTTACCCATATTTTTGGCGTATATATATAAGTTGTTCTCTCTTTAAAATTTTGAGATAGTTTCTTCTAACAGATCAAAATATACCCTAAATCTCTAGTGTATGGTTTTTTTCTACTCTCCTGCCTGATCACATTCTCTCCCTTTTTTTTTCTTTTATTTTTAAATCCTCTTCTTTCTTTTTTCAAACAACTTCTTATCAATTCCTTTTATAAAAATTTTTATAATTTTCATCTTTACAGTCATATTCCATACCTTCATCATATCAACCCTTATTTTTGTACAAATATAAGTTTTTCTTTCTTTAAAATTTTGGGAGGAACTTTCTTCTAACAGACCAAAATACACCCCAAATCTAGTGTGTGGCACTGATCTATGTACCAGCCTGATCATATTTGATCATATTCTATTTTTTTTGTTGTTTTGTTCTGTTTTTGTTTGCTTTTATCTTTCTCTGTTTCTTTTTCTTTTTGTTTTTTCTCTCTTTCCCTTTCTTTTCCCCCTGCTTCAGGTTTTTTCTGATTTGTTTAGAGTGTATTTTCTGAGGATGTTGTTACCCTGTTAGCATTTTCTTTTCACATTAATCTGTTCTCCTCTGGACAAAATGACAAGATGGAAAACATCACCTCAAAAAAAGAACAAGAGGCAGTACTGACTGCCAGGGATCTACTCAATACGGACATTAGTACAATGTTGGACCTAGAGTTCAGAATCATCACTTTAAAGATACTAGCTGGACTTGAAAAAAGCATGGAAGTTATTAGAGAAACCTTTCTGGAAAAATAAAAGAACTAAAATCTAAACAAGTCGAAATCAAAAAGGTTATTAATGAGGTGCAATCAAATATGGGGGCGATAACTGATAGGATAAATGAGGCAGAAGAGACAATCAGTACTATAGAAGACCAAATGGTGGAAAATAAAGAAGCTGAGAAAAAGAGAGATAAACAACTACTGGATCATGAAGGCAGAATTCGAGAGATGAGCGATACCATAAGACGAAACAACATTAGAATAATTGGGATCCCAGAAGAAGAAGAAAGAGAGAGAGGGACAGAAGGTATATTGGAGCAAACTATAGCAGAGAACTTCCCTAATTTGGGGAAGGAAACAGGCATCAAAATCCAGGAAGCACAGAGAACGCCTCTCACAATCAATAAAAATAGGTCAACACCCCGACATCTAATAGTAAAACTTAC
>NC_058419.1:63639113-63648697 GCF_002201575.2 Neomonachus schauinslandi
CCTCAATGAGATATCACCTCACACCAGTCAGAATGGCTAAAATTAACCAGTCAGTAAGCGACAGATGTGGCAGGGATGTGGAGAAAGGGGAACCCTCCTACACTATTGGTGGGAATGCAAGCTCGTGCAGCCGCTCTGGAAAACAGTATGGAGGGTCCTCAAAAAGTTGAAAATATAGCTACCATAAAATCCAGCAATTGCGCTACTGGGTATTTATCCCAAAGATACAAAAGTAGGGATCCGAAGGGGTATGTGCACCCCGATGTTTATAGCAGCAATGTCCACAATAGCCAAACTGTGGAAAGAACCAAGATGTCCATCGACAGATGAATGGATAAAGAAGAAGTGGTATATATATATATATATATATATTATGCAGCCATCAAAAGGAATGAGATCTTGCCATTTGCAATGACATGGATGGAACTGGAGGGTATTATGCTGAGCAAAATAAGTCAAACAGAGAAAGACATGTATCATATGACCTCAATGATATGAAGAATTCTTAATCTCAGGAAACAAACTGAGGGTTGCTGGAGTGGGGGGTGGGGTGGGAGGGATGGGGTGACTGGGTGATAGACACTGGGGAAGGTATGTGCTCTGGTAAGTGTTGTGAATTGTGCAAGACTGTTGAATCTCAGATCTGTACCTCTGAAACAAATAATGCAATATATGTTAAGGGAAGAAAAAAAGATAGCAGGAAGGGAAGAATGAAGGGGGAAAATCGGAGGGGTAGATGAACTATGAGAGATGATGGACTCTGAAAAACAAACTGAGGGTTCTAGAAGGGAGGGGGTGGGAGGAGGGGTTAGCCTGGTGATGGGTGTTAAAGAGGGCACGTTCTGCATGGAGCACTGGGTGTTATGCACAAAACAATGAATCATGGAACACTACATTTATTCATTTATTTATTTATTTATTTATTTATTTATTTATTTATTTATTTATTTATTTATTAAAGATTTTATTTATTTATTTGAAAGAGAGAGAATGAGAGAGAGAGCACATGAGATGGGGGAGGGTCAGAGGGAGAAGCAGACTCCCCGCCGAGCAGGGAGCCCGATGCGGGACTCAATCCTGGGGCTCCAGGATCATGACCTGAGCCGAAGGCAGTCACTTAACCAACTGAGCCACCCAGGCGCCCCGGAACACTACATTTAAAACTGATGTAATGTATGGTTTAATATATGGTGATTAACATAACAATAAAAATAGGTAAAAAAAAATAAGTTACCTAAATTATTTTCTTTGTCAAGTTACCAGTTAAAATACTAATCATATTTATTCCTTCTTTAAGTAAGATACTTTTTTTGGAGAGTGTTTGATGGCCTGAGAGTTGGCAATCCACTAAGCGCTGTGCTACCAATTTTACATTTGTTATAATATTTACTCATTCAAACAACCCTATATTTTAGATATTATGTGTCCCCATTTTATAGTTAAAAAGCAGACTAAAGGGGTGCCTGGGTGGCTAAATCGTTAAGCATTTGCCTTCAGCTCGGGTCATGATCCCAGGGTCCTGGGATCAAGCCCCGCATTGGGCTCCCTGGTCTGCGGGAAGCCTGCTTCTCCCTCTCCCACTCCCCCTGCTTGTGTTCCCTCTCTCGCTGTGTGTCTCTCTGTCAAATGAATAAATAAAAAATCCTTAAAAAAAAAGCAGTCTAAAAGGTGTTATGTAACTTTCTCTGAGTTATACAGCTTTGGTTGTCAAGAAATGCTAAAAACTGATTTTCAGTTTTGAAATTAAGATTTCAAGACATAGGGATGCCTGGGTGGGTCAGTTCGTTAAGGGTCTGTCTTTGGCTCAGGTCATGGTTCTAGGGTCTTGGGATGGAGTCCCACATCCGGCTCCTTGCTCAGCGGGGAGCCTGCTTCTCCCTCCACCTGCCTCTCTCTCTCTCTCTCTCTCTCCGACAAATAAATAAATAAAATCTTTAAAAAAACAGTTTAAAGATTTCAAGACACCATATCATTGCTGATTCTCAGGCTATAGTGGTACTTTTTGGTGAAGTATAATATTGCAGCCAAATTATACTAATCATTATAAATATGAGGACAATAAACGAATAACTTATAAATGTTGATTCAGGAGATGCACATGGCCAAGAGAAAAGTTCTCACAGCTTTGGGATTATGGTGTAAGGTAGATTCCATATTTGTGGAACTCCCACATAGTCCTAAATAGATGGCAAATTACCTTTCAGTACCAAAATTACAAGCAGTCCAAGGCAGATCACCTGCTTAACTCCTTCCTTCTTTGCCAAAGTTTTCAGTGATATCTTATACCTGCATGTTTTGTTTTTCCTTGGGGGACAGTCTCTGACTTGATCATGAAAGGAGGTGGGAAAACAGAATTCACTTTACAAAAATTTACTGAATCCAGGAAGAAAGCAAGGGGGAATTGGTGAAAAGTTGTTTCTATCCCAAATAGCCCAGTGGCCAAAGAGTCCGTTTACTCAAGACCATGCTCATTTGTTATTATGTATTGAGGCAGGACCATATGGCTTCACAGGGGAATTCTACCACACATTTAAGGAAGAGTTAATACTTATTCTTCTCAAACTATTCCAAAAAAATAGAAAAGGAAGGAACAATTCCAAATTCATTCTATGAGGCAAGCATTACCCTGATACCAAAACCAGATAAAGACAATACCAGAAAAAAAAAAAAAAAAAGAACCACAGGCCAATATCTTTAATGAATAGAGTTGAAAAATCCTCTCAGCAAAATACTAGCAAACCAAATTCAACAATACATTAAAAAAGCATTTACTACTTGGGATTTATTCCTGGTATGCAAAGGTGGTTCAATATTTGCAAACCAATCAAAGTGATTCATCACATCAATAAGAGAATGGATAAAATCCATATCATCATTTCAATAGACACAGAAAGAGCATTTGGCAAATTACAACATCCATTCATGATAAAAGCCCTCAACAAAATATATTTAGAGGAAACATACCTCAACATAACTAAGGCCATATATGAAAAACAGTAAACATCATACTCAGTGGGGAAGTACTAAGGTCAGGAATGAGACAAGGATGTCCACTCTTTCCACTTTTATTCAACATAGTACTGGAGGTCCTAGCCATAGCAATCAGACAACCAGTTTGGAGCCTGGAGGGAGCCTAATTTGTTATTTTGAAAATGTCCAGAGAACATTCTACTAAAAGTCACAGTGTAAGTGCAAATGAGCACTGAATATCTCAATCAAAAATAGCACTTAAGGGAAATAAGCAAAGGGGTGCTGTTTGGATCTGCATGCTTAGACCAGAATTCAAGGCAGGAGTGGTTTTATTGTTACTGATTTTAAGTCTTTATAATTAACAATAAGTGAGAGTATCTTTTGTATCAGACCATAGTGATAGCAGATTTAGCAGGAGCCCACAATTGTCACTTTATAAAGCAGGTATTCAGATGTACACATGTGATTTACCCTTCATAGAAAGAAACACCTTTATCCATGGATAAACTAGAAGGTCACTTGTCCTACATGACACAATATTCAATTCAAGTGTTATAATCCCCAAAACCCCGCTCATATACCTGCCACCAGGTCTGAAAAGTCAGTATTCCAGATGTGTCCTTTTTGGTTCTTCCCCTTCATTGTCATTTTTTGCAAAAGCAAACTGTTGAGAAGGGTAACATGTATAGCCTCAAATTCCTTATTTACTGTAAATCTATTAGGTAAATCTACTCTCAGTGGGGATCCTGGCAATTTGTGGACAATTAACAGGAAAGGAATGCTGGAAGGGTGTGGGGAAATATCCACCACCAATTTTTGCCTTCAGCCAAACATACTGACCACATAGAGGCTCACAAGGTATTGGAAGTAAGAGGATTTTTAAGGAGGGCACTTGATGTAATGAGCACTGGGTGTTATATGCAACTGACGAATCACTATATTCTACCTTTGAAACTAACAATATAGTATATGTTAACTAAATTGAATTTAAATTAAAAAAAAATTTTAAAAAGAATTTTTTTTTTTTTAAAGATTTTATTTATTTATTCATGAGAGACAGAGAGAGAGAGAGAGGCAGAGGGAGAAGCAGGCTCCCAAGGAGCGGGAAGCCCGATGCGGGACTCGATCCCAGGACCCTGAGATCATGACCTGAGCCGAAGGCAGACGCTTAACCATCTGAGCCACCCAGGCGCCCTAAAAAGAATTTTTAAACATCTTCCTGTACAGGAGTTTTTACTGGTGAGCCATGCATGCATGGACTTCAGAGGGTCCCGGAACTTCTGAAAGCATTTATAAAAAAAATTTCTGTGTGCATACATATGAGCACTTTTTTGGGGAAAAAGTACAAATTTTAATCAGATCCTTGAAGGGGCTGGGACCAAAAATTTTAAGAACCACTGGACTAATGAGGGTTGCCACCATAGACTGTGCTATCAGAAGTGCAACCTGACAGGAAGGGCCCAGAAAATGAGGGTTTTCAGATAATAATCCCCCAAATGGTTACAAACTACTGGTCTGTCCAACTTCCTCATTTTACAGGTGAGGAAACTGAAGCCCAAAGACAATTATATAATTGTCCAACATAGCATAATTATAAGTACAGTACACTAGTATAGTATAATGTAGATGAGCTCAGGCAGGCCTTTTTAGCTTCACTTGTCACTTGTGTCACTGTGTTGCTCAGAACAGCTGAGCTCAGCATCATGACATCTGCCTTTGATAACTACATCAACCAAACTGTTGCAGTTACAACTTCTGAGGACAGAATGATTGTGGGAACACTGCAAGGTTTTAACCAGACAATTAACTTGAGTTTGGATGAAAGCCATGAACTAGTGTTTAGCTCTTCACAGGAATAAAACAAGTGATGCTAGGGATATACATTGTAACAAGTCTCAGTGTTGCAGTCATTGGAGAAATTGATGAAGAAACAGATCCTGCACTTGATTTGGGGAATATTCCAGCAGAACTTCTAAACTCTGTAGCACACTGAGGAAAAAGTATATACCTTGGACATCTATAAATCTTTGTATAGAAATTCATTATTCTGAGGATGATGTATGGAATCTTTAGGAATGTTTAATGGTGGACTTTGACTCCATATTGATTCATTGTAATATGATATGTAAATTAAAATATTTCTACATTTTTTTGAATAAAATATAGATGAGCTCAGTGTAAATTATTTTGAGTCTAATAAGAAATAATCTCTCTTATCCTCTTTCTATTTTCCTCGATGTTTCTTTTCTGAGAGTCACTGTAAATGGAAGAGAGGGTGCTCATTGTGTTGGATACAGGCTTATGCTGGTATTTTTGGATCTGAGTAATGATAGAAGAGAAGTGGTATAAAGGGAAAATAAATGTTGAATTCCAGGGTTACTGGCATGATATCTGATAAAATTTTAAAACACAGGTCCCTCAGCTTAGAGAATCTTTGAAATTGTATGAAATTTTTTGAGTGTGTGTGTGTGTGTGTATTTTATGGAAAATACTGTATAGATTTTATAAGCTTCTTAAGAGTCCATGACATGCAAAAAAGTTAAAAACCACTGACCTCATTTATTCATTGAAGTAAACTAAGGCCCAAAGAGGATGAGGGACTCACATGTTCTCATTGTTAGGAAGTAAAAAACTAAGACAAGAACCAGTCTCTCAACTTTGATTCAGTGGTTTTTACACTGTGCCCCAAGCAACCTTTTTCTCTACCACCTTATCTTTCTAAATAAGATGTATTTATGCTTTTTGCCCTATTTAATACCTGTGGGAAAGACCTGATGAGATATACTCAAGACCACAGACACTTGTAGACTCAATACAGAAAGGTATTTTTAAATGAGTGAAAGGAAGTCTTCTGAACCTCAATTCATTCAACCAATGCATTTTCAAATAAATCTAGCCACTGTAATTGGGGTAAGAAGTTAAAGTTATATAGGTTAAGTTTTTAGTTACAGACACTGTAAAATTGGATCTACTTGATTTATATAAGAAGCAATTTGTTAAAGATTATTAGATATATCACTAGATCTCCAGGAGAGACAAAAAATCAGGCTCAGATGCCACACAGCTAGGGATAATACAGCCAGGAGCAAAGTCACATGATGAGAATATTCTAGGAGAATATTCACTATCCAACACTTAGTACTATGACATTAGAGACTGTATGTGACACTTTGCCCAGATTGTCTAAAAGAATTGGATGCTTTTGCCATAATGATTTCCGTAAGATCCAAGCCCACTACTATGACCCTAACCTCATATTGCTTTCTTCTACTTACAAGTGTCATAAATTTTCATCTGCTTAACCAAACTTGGGTCACATGCCTGTACATCAGCTGCCAAAAAATAATTTAAAAATATATGTGTTTGTGTATGTATGCATACATGAAATGTAGATTTTAGTTTTCTAACTTAATTGTACAAGAATCCAAACAAGAATGAGGTTGGAATGGGTATTGGATAAACAAACATAGAATATCTTCCATGGGAGGTAAGATTAGTCAACTATTTTACATTGCAGTATGCAAAGGGGGCTAAGGTTAGTGGGTCACTCTAGGAATAATTTAAAATCAAAACTGACATGCTGAAACGTTGGGACACTACTAAACCAGTTAACTTCATAGTGCATTGGTATGACACAAAATTCTTTGGCATTTTAGTTAAAGGTAAAATACCCTAAATCCATGTCTACAATCCTTAAAATTAAATTCCTGTTTTAGGAATTGTCTGTGTTTTTGCATGTTCCCATAGAGAATTGACTATATCAGGAGTTTGAAGGGACTGAGGGGTGGGACCCAGCCAGCTCAGGAATGCCCGATCCTGGTTCAAGAGCACAATGAGGTAAAAACAAATTAACAGCAGAGTAAATGGAATGGGGATAGATAATTGGGTGCTAGTTATAGAAAGAATGCAAACAGCCTGATAGTTGAGGGGAAAGGAAGAAGGAAAAATGGTTTAAAAGTGGAGGTGGTGAAGAGACTTTTCGGCTAGAGTAAAATATGAGAAGTTCATACGAAACATTCTTTGTGTCTGTGCTGAACTCTGGAAGGAAACAGTAGTCTTGGGGGACCAAGGAAATGGGGTCGGTTGGAGGAGGCCAGAGTATGTTGATTTTCCTGCCCTGCATCCCAGATCTGACTAAAGGAGCAGAGACTAATAACTTATGAAGATGCTTTTCTTTTCTAGGTCATATGAAGAAGTCTTTTTTATAGGTATAGTTTCCATAGATTATTCATATACAGTAGAAAATAAAAAATGATCAGTAAAAAGCAATTTTTCCTTGGCCTAAGGAATTGGACTAAATTGGTTCCATCAATCCCTTCTAATTTCAAGGGTTTGCTGATGCTTCTTTGGTTGAGGAACAGAAAGTTAATTTGAAACCATCTATCAGAGCAAAATATCCAAACCCAAATAGGCTATTTATATTTATTCTTAATTAGGATGTGCAAATTTCATGAGCCACCACTGCCTATATTTCCAATCTAGAATGTGCCTACTTCTTTTAAGCCTATTTTCCCAGTCATTTTGCTTTGAAAATTATACTCAGCAACAAATGAAATGTTTAATATTGACCTACTTTCTAGCTTATATTAAACCAAAGTTACTTAAAACTATTTATTTATCAGCGATTGCCTTTTTAGTTTTGCTTGTCACCACCTATTAAACAAAGGTCACATCTCCAGCTCATCATAAGCATCAACTGAACTGTTAACAGGAATAGCATCAACTCAATTCTCTGTTAGCCCAGCAAAATGCAAGTGATGTAATATGACCAAACTGCTCCTTTTGCCACTATGTAGAGAGTATCTGAGTCCCTGATTCCCCATCCCAAAAGGCCCTGGTCCATCCCAAGTAATTAATCAAATACCCAATAGGCAAGTTCTAAGCCATCTGCTCCTTTTTGAAGCCTTCCTATATGTCTCATTACTATTCCTTTCACTCTGTTCTCTATATGTCCCGGGTAAGGGAAAGAAGTGTAGGCATTTTAATCCTTAGGGATTATCATCATATTAACCAAGATACCCTCTGCCCTAACCTGGATGTTTAAGTAAGGACTGAGTCATATGCAAGTGACTAAAACCCGATTCAAACTGGACCTAGAAAAAAAAATGTTTTAGCTGATGTACCAGAAATTTCCAGGATTTCAAACATTTCTGGATCTAGATTACAGACAATGAAAGCAGAGAAACATGCTTCTTATCATATATTGTCTCTTATTTCCTCTAGGTTGGCTTTATTCTTAGGTAGGCTTTCCATAAGTGGTGATAATCTGTACTTCCAATTGTCCTGAAAGATAAGTAGAGCAGGTATTATTATATTCTTCTTACACGTGAGGAAAATGAAACAGAAAGGACTTAAATACTTGAGAGGATAGCTCAAGGTTACGTAGCTTGGTAAGTAGATGATTGTATCAGACACCTCTCAATATTTCAGACCTACATTTTATCCAGTGGTTTCTGAAGCAATTAGCTATAGACAGATATGACCTGACAGCATCATGCCTCAACCACACCATATATATGTCTCATTTTTGACTCAAGGTTTCTCTGTGCTGCATTACATGCTTACTAGAAAACTTGAAACTGTGACCATGGTTTTAAAATGTTCATAATTGTAGATCCAATAGGATCTTAACTAGGACTGGCTTTAATAAGATGGATTTTGAATAGGAAAAATGTTTTACCTTACTCTTCTATAAAAAAAGAAAAAAATGTCATCAGCCAGAGAACAGTAGCATTGTAGCTAAGCAGCAACACAAGTAGAAAAGAGGAATTTCAGCTGACCATTAACTCATGCTCAGTGAACAATAAGCAACAATCACCAGCAACAGCAAAAATAAATGTCATGTTAGGCTGAATTAATGGAAATAAACTAGGATGATAGTATTGATAGTTATATTCTACTCTAAGCTAGTCAGACCACTCCTAAGATAGTTCATGAAGTTCAGGCAGTCACACTTGAGGAGAGAATATGATGACAAGAGAATATCTAAGATGATAAAAATATATTTACAAGATAAACTATTTGAAATAACTGAGGACATTTAGTGGGAGTTTGGAATGAAGAACATGATATCTACCTTTAAATAACTCAGTGGCTGTTGCACAATATAATAATACCTTATTCAATGATTACTATGCACCAGCTACAGAGCCAAGCCCTTTACATGAGCAGATCAATCAACACAATACTAAAGGGAGAACTGGAAGAAATAAATACAAAATCTCAAGAGACATATGTTTGCTGAATGTAAGAAAAAAACAAAACAATTATTGATGTCAAACGTTAAAGACAGCATAGACAAGCAAATGAGTTCCTTGTCTCCATGGAGGTCTGAAAGCAGGAGCTGGACTATTTATGATGGTGACTGCTATGGACTGAATTGTGTCCTCCCCAAAATTAATCATATGTCAAAGCCTTAATTTCCAGCATGACCATATTTAGAGAAGAAGCTTGTGAGTTATAGGTTAAATGAGTTCATAAGAATTGGGCCTTAATCCAATAGAGCTGGTAACCTTATAAGAAGAGGAAGAGATACCAGAACTCACTTCCTCTCTCTCTCTCTCCACTCACACACACACACACACACACACACACACACACACACACACACACAC
>NC_058419.1:63648707-63676607 GCF_002201575.2 Neomonachus schauinslandi
CACACACACACACACACACACACACACACACACACACACACACACACACTTACTCTCCCATGTAAGAAGGGACCTATCTTTGAGCCAGGAAGGAAGCTCTCACCAGAAACTGAACCTGGGTCTGGGACTTTCCAACTTACAGAACTATGAGAAAATCAATTTCTGTTAAGTTACCCAGTCTATGATATTCTGTTATGGCAGACTGTATGGTATGTGCCACATAGCTAGTTTGTGCAAGCACACTCTGTCTCTGTTAATCTTGAGAATGTAGAGATCCCACCGCCTTCTACATTCCTATCAATCTGAATGTGTAGAAAAATGTGTTGTTCAATCTTCAAGGTCAGGGGTTCCAGATGTGACCAACCCAGAGCATCTCCTTTATAATGAAGAACGTCCAGATGGCAAGCCTTGATCTCCTTGGAACTCTGGTTGTGCAAGGAGGAGACGGGCTACACATAGTTGCTAGGCTACTCTATAAAAGCTTGCTGCATGTAGATCCCAGCAGCAGTTGCTTTGTCCCATTGGCTGCTCTTAAAGCCCTTTATGTAAGTTCTCCAGTAAATGTACCCTTCAATCACTGTCTCCAGATCTTTTCTTTAGCTTCGCCAAACCATCACCCATCTTTACTTAGAGTCTGCTGGGTTGCAGTTACATACATTCTGAGCAGACTAAAACAGGAATGTTGCAGAAGAAATTTAAGCAAAGGAAGAAAACAGTCTACAACAAAGATTCTAAAATTGTTTGAAAAAGCCCTGGAGGATATGCAAAGGCAGACAACAACAATTTAAAAAAAAAAAAAAAAAATCTCAGGGACAAATGGCTTTCCTGGCTGCTTTCATGATTTTCTCTTTATCTTTGGCTCTTAACATTTTGACTATGTGTCTGTTTGTAGACATCTTTGTGTCAGTACAATTTTGAAAGTTTTTAAAATTTCTTGAATGTGAATATTAGTGTTTCTCACCACATTGATAAAATTCTTTAAATATTTTTGTCATTTTATTCAATTTCTTTCCTTCTGCTATTTCCATTATGCATGTGTTAGTCTGCTTCATCTTGTCCCACTTTAAGACTGTTCATCTATCTTCACTCCTATTTATGTCTTTCAGATTGCATAATACATATTGATCTATCTTCAAGTTTGCTGATTCTTTATTCTGAAAGCTACATGTACTCTTGAACCTTTCCATTGAATTTTTCACTTTGCTTATTGTATTTTTATTTTCAGTATTTCCATTTTTTATCATCTTTATATCTTTGATATTATTTACTTGATAATATACCATTTTCATGCCTTTATTTAAGTCATTAAACGTAGTTTCCTTCAGTTTTTTGTACATATTTATAATAATTGCTTTGGAATCTTTGTTTGCTAAGTCTAACATCTGGACACTCTCAAAGATCTTTTCTACTGCTTGTTTCTTTTCTCTGTGCATAGGTCATATTTTCCTATTTCTCTACATATCTTAAAGTTTTGTTGATAACTGCACAAGAGATATATTGTAGTAATTTGATACTGAGTTTCCTCCCTTGATGTTACTGGTTGTTTTTGATGTTTATTTGGTCATTTGTTTGTTTAATGATTTGGGTGGACTACTTCTATGAAGTTTTTCTTTTGTTATTGTACAGCCTCTGATGTCCATTCTCAGATTTTCCCTTTTTTAAAAAAAATCTTCTAGTTTGGCTTCTCTTGTTCACCCCTTGTTTATTATAAGGCACTTATTGGTCAAACCTTGTGCTTAAGGTCACTAAACCAATTAGATCATTGGATGTGTGTGTTTCTATAGTTCAGGAAACTTGGATTTTGCTTCAGTCTCATCCTGGGATGAATGGCTCAAAAGATTCCTCTATGGCTGCCCATGAGAGAAGTTCCTTCTTTGGTTACACAACCTTGGGTGTGTGCAGTCTTCCAGACCACTAGAGTTAAATGTGATCTTATTTTTCTGCCTAGATGTTTAGGAGTCACCCTGGGGTCAGAATAGTTTATTGTTTTTCCCGTGCTTGGTCAGAGGTTGTACTTAAGCCCCTCAAACCAATAAGGCTTCTACTTTTTGCTGAGTGATTTTTATGTGGCTTGGAGAATGTTTTTAAGCCTGGCCCATAGCCTGCTATGACTGTTCATGAATAATAGTGCACACAAGCTTCCCAACTTCCACAGTTGGGTGTGATCCCAAAAGAGTTCTTCTTGACTGTCTTTCTCTAGTTATCTCTACTAAACTTCTGACTGCTCTGCTGTTTTGCTTATATCAGAGCTATAGGCTGCCTCTTAGTTGCTCTCTCCACCAAAATCTCCATTGTTTTGATAAGGCCCTGAGACATGGAGTTCTCCAGTCTGTATGCCAAAAAGTAAGTCTATCCCCTCAGGCAGAGCTGTCATTGTGGTTTGTTTCCTTTCTTGGGAGGATCTATGCCACTGGACAAGAGCTAAAGGTGGAGAACAGCACACTGCTTCTCTTGGAGTGACCACCTTGCTCTACTAGTGGGTTCTGGTGGAGAGAAAAGTATAGTTGTTCTACCAATGGGTTCTGTTGTGGTAAGAAGCAGAGTAGCCCCTGATTGTTATTCAGCTTGCTTTTCTCAGAGCGGAATCACTGCCTTGTGAGCAAATTGGGGTGAGGCCAATCAGGCTGCAGTATTCTCTGTCACTGTTGGGGCAAGCATGATTTGTAACTTTTCTATTATCTCACACCCTATGAGTAGGATTTGGGTGGCAGGATGGACTTTCAGCCCTCTCATCCATGTCTTCTGAGAATAGAGCTTGAACAACATAGCTCTGGGGGAGGGCATAAGATACACATATATCCTGCCCTTGTAAAGTTCAACTATACAAGTGCCCAGAGTAAAGCTTCCTTAACACAGAGCTGGGGACGGCAGAGAATGGGAGAGGTTCATAGCTCAAATGCCACAGACTATGACTCTTATTGCTGAGATTTACTATATTTAGCAGATTTTCTTGGATAAGTATTTCACCATTTACTATGTGCTGCTTAGATCAATTTTCAGATGCTTTAAATCATTGTTTTCTATAATTTTCACCACTTAAGTGTTTGTTGGTCTACAGAGAGTCTACTGAGCTCCTCCCACTACCAGTCTGTCTTCATAAATGAAGTTTTATTGTAATAGAGCTATGCTCATTCAAGTATGAGCTCACTCATGAATGTATACATGTCTATGTCTGCTTTTAAACTCAAAGACAGAGTTGAGTAGTTGCAACAGAGATCATTTGGCCTGCAAAGCCTAAAGTATGCACTATCTGGCCCTTTACAGAAAATGTTTGCCAACTTCTTACTTAGACATTCTTTTAGAAGCCTTCTCTTTTAAGAGGCAAATGATCTTAGAAAACTGTGGGAAAATAGTTGACTTGGTCAGTGATCCAAATCATGTTACAAACTGGTATGATCAGCTGCTCCAAGGGAATGAAAATTCCAATTTGGAAGCTGGTGGCTATGATCTGAGAGGTATCTAGAGATTCGGGTGATTTTTGAGAAGGGCAGGCCTGGATAGAGGGCTGAGGAAGGGAATTTTGACTAGTAAAAGGACAAAATGAGGCTATAGAGTGTGAGTGGAGAGATGGAAGAAAAGAATCACAGAAGTGCTAAAAGAATGTTGAGAGGTACTTGCAACCAGTTTCCCTTGATGCAGTTTGAATCACTCTGGCTTGTTGACCTATATTTTCAACATTATGCTTCCTGCCTTTACAAGAAAAAATACACATTTTTAATTATCAGACTTATAAAATATCAAACACTGCAGAAGCAGATATTTATTAGCTTTTTGGAAGTTACTCTTCTCCCAAGCTCCTACCCTTCTTTTCCTTGGAGCTTCAGGCATACAGGAGTACATGTTTCTCATGCTCTACTCACTATTCTCAAGATGGGATATAGCTTTTCCAAATTTGGCCCTGAAGCTGTGAAATTCCAAGCATGATTTGTAACTTTTCTATTATCTTACAGTTGTGCATAGCTGTTTCCCTTGTTATGAAAAACTCTCTTGTTTTCCTCCTAGATATTTGTACTCTGTCCATGACTAAATCCCCTCTGCACACAGAACACCTATATCATTCACTTTTCAGGCTCTCCAGGTAACTGGACAGTAAGGATGCATAATTTTAGGTTATCTATAAAGCTGAAATTAATAGTCTTTTCTAGTGGAGTCTCCCTTTAACCACAAAGTGCCTCTGCTCAGCCTGCTGTTTTCTTGTTACAAGACTATAACTGTCTCTGAAGTACAAAGAAATAGAGAAAAAAAAGAAACTACAGACAAGGAAAGCTGGGCTTTCACCCCAGCCCTCTCACTAACTCAGTGTGTAACCTATTTACCCCTACCTCTATTCACCCAGGCCTATTTCTTCCTCTATAAAAAGGAGGTGTTAGGTTGGATGATTTCTTAGGCCACTTATAACCCCACAAATTTCTGAAATCTACTAAATCTTTGATTTTTTTCCCAGTTGTGTTCTTTGGGTTGGAAGAGTTTCCTACTGCTGGGGGAGGGTGGATTTTTCCAGCAATACATAGAGCCCAAAGCATACATTTCCCATGTTCCACTCATATCACCCAGTTTGGGCCACAACCTCTGCAAATTTGGCCTCAGAACTGTGAATTCCAAGCTTGATGCATAACACTGCATTTCTCTCACAGCTGTGAGCTGCTGTCTTTCTCCATTCTTGCAAGTCCTCATAGGCCCTTCTTTTCCACTCGAGGATTTACACTCTTTGGAGGATGAAAGCCTCACATATACCTGTAGATCAGGACTTTCTTCCTTCAACTGTATAGCAAGCATCCCCATAAAGCAAAGTACATGTGGTTTTGAGGTCTTGCAAATTGAGCAACTACAGCAACTATAGAAGATATATACAATTATTTCTTTTTTTAAATTTTATTATGTTATGTTAATCACCATACATCATTAGTTTTTGATGTAGTGTTCCATGATCCATTGTTTGCGTATAACCCCCAGTGCTCCATTCAGTTAGCACCCTCTTTAATACCCATCACCAGGCTAACCCATCCCCCCAACCCCCTCCCTTCTAGAATGCTGTTTGTTTCTCAGAGTCCATAGTCTTTCATGGTTCATCTCCCCCTCCGATTTCCCCCCCTTCATTTTTCCCTTCCTGCTATCTTCTTCCTTTTTTTTTTTTTTTTAACATATAATGTGTTATTTGTTTCAGAGGTACAGGTCTGCAATTCAACAGTCTCACACAATTTACAGCACTCACCATAGCACATACCCTCCCCAGTGTCTATCACCCAGCCACCCCATCCCTCCCACCCTCCACCACTCCATCAACCCTCAGTTTGTTTCCTGCGATTAAGAATTCCTCATATCAGTGAGGTCATATGATACATGTCTTTCTCTGATTGACTTATTTCGCTCAGTATAATACCTTCCAGTTCTATCCACATCATTGCAAATGGCAAGATCTCATTCCTTTTGATGGCTGCATAATATTCCATTGTATATATATACCACATCTTCTTTATCCATTCATCTGTCGATGGACATCTTGTCTCTTTCCATAGTTTGGCTATTGTGGACATTGCTGCTATAAACATTGGGGTGCACGTACCCCTTCAGATCCCTACATTTGTATCAATTATTTCTTTTTTTTTTTAAAGATTTTATTTATTTATTTGACAGAGACAGAGACAGCGAGAGCAGGAACACAAGCAGGGGGAGTTGGAGAGGGAGAAGCAGGCTTCCCGCCGAGCCGGGAGCCCGATGTGGGACTCGATCCCAGGACCCCGGGATCATGACCTGAGCCGAAGGCAGTCGCTTAACCAACTGAGCCACCCAGGCGCCCTCAATTATTTCTAATAGAAGTCTTATGTAACATAATATGTAAAAGGCCAAGCTATTGAGCTATGAGTAATAGTCTCAGAAACATTACTTATTTAATTTCTAGAATTCAAAAAGTATATGAGATTCTCTGGACTTTTTTCTCATCTGTTAAGTGAAAATAATAATGCTTGCTTCACTCACTCCATAGTTGTAGGTACTTATCTGAGTTAATGATGTGAATGAAAAGTATTCAGTACTGTATCATAGACATAGTAAATGCTTGCAACAAGGTTTTCAATGGTAAATAAATAAGTTGTTGCTATTGTTGCATAAAAATATGTTAAAGGAATTGTCTTGACCACTACTATGTATATAGCATAAAATTGTTACTAATTAGGATGATGGAGAGAGTGTTTCTTTCATCTGAAGAAGCCAGCTAATTTATCAATACCAACAAAGGGCTTATTTTGGGATCTCAACACATCCTCACAGTGAATGATGAAAGGAAAACTTTGATTTTTAGAAACACAAATTTTGTATTTGGATTTTCAATTTCCTAATGTATATCTCTTTTAGAACCACGAAGGTATGTGGCCAGATACACAAAAAAGATCCCACAACAAATATCTCTTCTATTTTCCTTAAGTATTTAAAATATCCCCAAGTAAAATGTGTGTGTGTGTCTATGCCCACATGTGTGCCTGTGTGCATGCACACACAAACACACATCTGTGCCTTTGTTTAAAGCCTTCATCCCAGTTCAAATGAAACAAGAAAACTTACATGTAATAGATGTTAAGTAGAGATTTGTTGAATGTATTGAAATGACAGTCCATTCAAAGCATAAGCTGTTCTTATCATCTTAGGGGAAAGAGCGCAAGTTAAGTCAGAACAGGAAGGAAAGAGTAGCTTCATGGAAAGAGGGAAGAAAGGATAAAAAGCTAGAAAGTTGGGGGGAAAGAAACCATATATTTGTATGGTTTTCTCTAGCATTGACCAAAACAAAAATACAGGTATAGCCTTCTGAAATAAGGCTTGTAGTGAATGAGAAGTTAACATGCTTCAAATGTCAGGCTTTTTTCATTCAGGCAAAAGTAGAGTTAATGTAAATGCTTATTTTCTGTTTTTTAATTTTTTTTTAATTTTTAAAATTTTTTAGAAGGGAGGGAGAGTTCAAAAAAATGGCCCTAACATTTTTTTCCCTAAAATTTCCTTCCAGTTTCATGATGGCTCATTGAGGGAAATGGAATTCTTATCAGGGTAACAATAATCATTAGGATATTTTTTTTCTTTGATTTCTTAAACTTAATTTTCAGGAATTCATAGAAAAGTCCATTATCGTGGAATTTACATGGTTTCTCTTTATTATTCAGACATAAAATTTCCCTTTGAGATAATACACTTGAAACTGAAATTTCAAAGTCTTAAATTGATATTTAAGGCACTTATTTGGTTTTAGATTCTGGCTTGAACTCTCATATTCTCTTTTAGAGAGCTCAGTTGTTGATTGCTCAGTTATCTAATGGCAGGCTTGCACCTCTGGGAAACAGAGTTTGAAACTTGAAGCTTCTCAAATTGAAATCATGTCCCTGAGTGCTTAATCTACTGCTTATTTTAAAGGTAAAGAGGCTATTGTTCTTCGTTTAAGCTGTCTGGCAACGCTGAAGATTATTTAGTGGAGTGCCAGGTTGTGTTTGAGGAAGAGACTGATATAAATGCGGGTGGTCATGAGTGCTATGGAGAACATATTCAAGGGGTACTATATCAAAAATTAAAACATAAGTTAAACTGATTGCTTTGGAGAAAGAGGTCAAGATTTCTTTGTTTAGTTTTGTATGTGTTTGAAGTTATATTTCAACATAAGTTTAGTCCATGAACTTTTGTGGCTTAGAAAATAACAGCTTTTCCTTTGTCAACTAGCCTTATTTCTTTAGATTCATGGAGTGGGTACAAGTTAAGTGAAGAGACATGGGTAGAAAGAACCAGCTAGTTCATGCTCACCACACTGATCAACTAATCCTAACAGAAATGCCAAGTCTGTGAAATGGAAAAATATATGCCTTTCTACCCATCTGAATCAAAACTATCCTTCATCTTTCAAAGGCCCTTGCAAATATTCAACAATTATCAATCTCTTAGGTCTTGGGATTTTATTAACCTCATTTACAATGAATTTATTATTCACTACTTTTTTTCTAGGTATACCCCCCTTCTTAATTAAATGATAAGTAAACTGGAGAACACAGTCCATAATAAACTCACTTAGAGCCTATTGATTAAATGGCTAAACAAATTAATGTGGTCTTAGAAATGAGTAAAAAGCAAGGAGGAAACTAATTTTGGGAAGTTATAGGGCCCAAACAGCATGGTATATGTTTATTCCAGTGGACTGCATGTCAACCTACATGTCTTAAACTTTAATATGTATAGCGGGGATTTTTTTTGGAGGGGGCATCCCTGTTCTGTCTCTGTCAGAAGTGGGTTTAGTCTCACTTTCAATAAGGCAGGTTGGCTCGACAGTATAGACTTGAGAGATCTGGAAAATCTCTTCATGATGCCAGGCCTCTCTGGTAAATTTACTCTCCAGTAAGTTCCCAAATCTATGCTTTTTTTTTTTTTTTTTCATTAACAGATAAATACTAATGGGTTTTAAATGTCTGATCTCACATATTCACTTTGATTTTAATAGTTACCCTTTTAGGGGATTTTTGTTTTAAAACCAAGGAAGTGATGTTATATCCTGTTTTTGCCAGTGATTTATGAATAGCACCAAAGTTCATTTCTCGGCAAAGTACTGAGTCTGTAAACTGAAACAAATAAAATAATCGATTCAGAACTTCTTCCATAAAGTGCCACTAATTTAATATAAGAAATGCAGAATGCAGGTCATCCTGAAGCCAAGAGTTTTGAAATAATGCAAAGTAAAATAGGCTTATTTCTTTAGGTTCATGGAGTGGGTACAAGTTAAGTGAAGAGACATGGGTAGAAAGAACCAGCTAGTTTATGCTCACCACACTGATCAACTAATCCTAATAGAAATGCCAAAATAGTCTGTGAAATGGAAAAATATATGCCTTTCTACCCATCTGAATCAAAACTATCCTTCATCTTTCAAAGGCCCTTGCAAATATTCAACAATTATCAATCTCTTAGGTCTTGGGATTTTATTAACCTCATTTACAATGAATTTATTATTCACTACTTTTTTTCACTACTTTTTTTCTGTTCAAGGATAGGCTGTAATCCTAACAATGATTATTAATCATCACACTAATAATAATGCCAGAATACAGAGAAATAAGGAATCTCTGCCTCAGAACATTCATAGGACTATTATTAGTATCTTAGAGTGTTTGGATTAGATTAATCAATCATGTCTTTATTGATAACTGAAATTAATACTAATATTACTAATTAGCTCCATTTTTGAACACTTATGTATTAATCACTGTCCTTGATATTTTATATGCATTCTGTTGTTCAGTTCATGAGGTATGTGTTATGCCATCATCTCCATATTAAAAACCAGGAAGCAGACTCAGAAATGTTAAGTGATTTGCTTAAAATCATACAATCAAGTAAAGATAGTAGCAGCACCCTTTGTAGTCCTTTAACCATTATGCCATATTTTCAATCCTGCCTCAAGCTTCAGGTAGAATTCAAAGAGGCAAAAGACAAGATTCCTGCTCTCTAGGAGCTTATAGGCTAGTTGGTAAGGCATGACTCACAGCCAGATACATTTCACAGGCACTATGTTTTCAGTCTCAGGGCTCTAGCTTTAAGTGCTATAAGCACCCGGATAGTCTTAGTCCAAGGCACTTCTCAAAATCATGTGAATGGAATTTGAGCTGGTTTTACTTCACTGAAGAGTCACCTAGGAATAGCAGAGGTAAAGAGGAAAACCACTAACATTTACTGCCCATTTACTATTTTACAGGTACACAATTTCTTTTAATTTTTTAATAAAGAAATTTTATTGTATATAATAAGCATAGGAAAAGTTTTTTGTTGTCATTGTTTTAAGTTTTTAAAGTTTTAATTTTAATTTCAGTTAATGTACCATGTTATATTAGTTTCAGGTGGGCAAGGATGTGTAGGAAAAGTTTTTTTAATGAAAGTTTCATAACATTTTTCAAAAGTTTTGAATTTTTTGGAGAAAAATTATTGCAAAGCTATCTAAGGTAGAAATAATATTTGACTGTCAGAACAAACGATAATCCCTTTCATCATATTCTGTATTTAAAGCAAAACATTTTCAATTCAATTAACATAAAGTGGCTTTTAAGGTTTTTTTTTTTTTAACTTGAGTATAGTTGACACATGTTACATTAGTTTCAGGAATACAATGTAGTGATTCAACTTTTCTATATATTATGCTATGCTCATCACAAGTGTAGCTACCTTCTGTCCCCATACAATGCTATTACAATAATATTGCCTATATTCCTTATGCTGTGCCTTTTATTCCTGTGGCTCATTCATTCCATAAATGGAAGCCTATATCTCCTACTTACCTTCACCCATTTTACCCATCCACCTCTTCCTCTTCTCTCTGGCAATCATCAGTTTGTTCTTATAGGTACACAATTTTAATTAAACCCACCATAGCCTTTGTTAAAGAGTATTTTTTTTAAAGAAGGAAATTTAAATTTACAGAACTTAATTTCCCAGGATATCCCTGCAGAAAGTGGTGGGGCTGAAATTTGGATCCAAGTGTCTGATTCCAAAACCCAGGAAACAAATATTTTACAACTGGAAGAGCATAGATATGAAGCTTCACTGTTCTATCAGTAAAAGTGGGATGAAAATAATACCAACCGCCTTATAGTTATAACATTGAATCACAGAGTTAGAACAGCATTACCTATTCAATGATTTTTCAACCTTTTGGATAAGGTTGTTACATGAAGTAAATAGAATGATGTATGTATGAAAAGTCTCTCATATATATTAGGCAGATGATAAATTAAAGTTATTGCCATTTTTATTATTGTAATGCATCAAGAAGGATATTTATAATGATACATTAATTTTGAAGCATTTTGGTCTTTATGCTTTTTAAATATTGAAGATGAATGAACAGATCTTTGGACAATTATTGATTATGTCTGTGTGGAGATAACTGTTATTATTATTTTTTACAGATAAAATTCCCAACAGAAAAATGGACCAGTCAGACTTTAACAAGAATAAGTCTTCTTGGAAACTGGTGCTATCCATAGTGCTTATTTCCATCACCTTTTATTAGTTATTTATAATAATATTTCCTACCTTAAGCCCCAGTGCTTTACAACAGACAACATACTGAGCCTAATACTGCAATCCTAGGCAAGATGAGGTTTGTGTAATCCTGTCCATGATTTCTTGATAGCAGTAAAAGAGAAGACTCCTCACCCTAGTTGTACTGTGCTTTGGTCCCAGGGGACAAAAGGAATTCTCTACTGATCCTTTGAGTGGGCACTGTACCATAAGATGTGGAGATGCTAGTCTAGAGCTAGACACAAGTTACAGAATAAATTACGAGAGTGTTTACTAAAAAGTGAAATAATCACATGTGACATAAGCTCAGTATTAAGTATATTGAATCACAGACTTAGGAAAGCATTTCCTCCTCAATTTTCTTTTAATATTTCTGATTATATTGAAGATAAATTCTCTGACTTTAGCCATTTGTGTTTCTTTAACATGTGATAATTTCCTTTTTTATCATAGAATGAACAGATCTCAGTCTCAGAGCCTTAAGCAGGTCTCAGTGTCTGGAAAAAAATTTAATTTTAATGTTTTTATTTTACTGAATTTATTTTTAATATTGTTTTATATTTGTGATAAATTATACTGATTTCTATTTATGATAACATTTTAAAATTTAAATTAATAAATAAGGCATTATTCAATGTAAAGGAAAATGAACTAAATTATAACTCATGGTAACCAAGTATAACAAAAATAAAAAAGATGGTATGAAGTGTGGTGAACACACATACAAAAAAACTTTATCATCCATAGAAACAAGAATTTAAACTCAAGAGAATCAGAAGGATTTATTCTTTTCTAATTTCTGTGAATATTTAGTGAACATAGAATTATGTAAACAAAATGAATCTAAGTGTTTTGATTAAAATTAATTATCACTTTTTTTAATGTAGTCAAACTCATTTTTATGTGCATGAACATCTGCAAAAAAATAACTGAACACAAATGGTCTGAATATTGACTATATTCCTTATGCTGTGCCTTTTATTCCTGTGGCTCATTCATTCCATAAATGGAAGCCTATATCTCCTACTTACCTTCACCCATTTTACCCATCCACCTGTTCCTCTTCTCTCTGGCAGTTGCTCATTAAAAAGTTGCTCATCCCTATAAAATGTATATTTTGGATATAATTGGAGGGCACTTTTTAAGAAAAAATATATAAAAGTATAAATACATTTAAGGCATAGGGACTTGAAAGGGGCCCTTGCAATGAGAGGCCCTGATATTTAAGCTTCATTTACGAAATGCTAAATTTTCCTCCATGTAGGCACTGTGGTTTTCTTCCACATTAGCCATGAACACTCACAATTTTGGGAATACTTTGGGTTTCCAAGACTAACATCTGGACAATAAATACTCTCAGGTGAGATAAAAAGAAATAGGCCAATAAGAACATGCACAGCCTATTTGGGTCTCCTAAAAAATGATGTTCAGAAATCTAATTTGGCACATCTCTGAAGTCTTATAACAATTTTCTGTGTTATCCTTTTCCATTTTATTGTGACCTTTCAGCCAAGCAGAATACAATGAAGTAGGGGAGGAGAAATATTGGAAAAATAATAGTATGTTTAGTCATGTAAACTGTATATAGGCAAATTTTAGTGAAGTGTGATAATCAACCATTAATAAGAAGTTTAAACAAGTAGTCTTGATGATAGTCGTGCATATTACATAGTTTCAGTTCTAGAAGGAACCTGTCAGTTCATTTTTTGTCCAAATAAAATCCAATTCATGATACTTCATCCCAACACTACTCAACTCATTTAATTATTACCTCTTGTGTATCTTTTCCAACTCAGAAGATGACACAGCACAGTAAGACTTGCATTTTTTACTTTGCATTAAAAGTATATCTTCCTAAATGAATAAGTCATGGTGATGTAATACAATGTACAGCATGATGACTATAGTTAATAATAAGGTGTTACATATTTCAAAGTAGCTAAGAGAGTGGATCTTGAAAGTTCTCATCATAACAAAAAAATTGTGACTATGTATGCTTATGTATCTTAACTGAATTTATTCTGGTGGTTATTTTGCATTATGTACAAATATCAAATAATTATGTTGTACACTTGAAACTAATAATGTTACGTCAGTTATGCCTCAGTAAAAAAAAAATTAAAGTAAGAAAAAAGTTGTTCATTAAAAATTAATGTTACTCGGGGGCGCCTGGGTAATTCAGTCATTAAGCATCTGCCTTCGGCTCAGGTCATGATCCCAGCGTCCTGGAATCGAGCCCCACATTGGGCTCCCTGTTCAGCAGGAAGCCCGCTTCTCCCTCTCCCACCCCCCCTGCTTGTGTTCCTTCTCTTGCTTTGTCTTTCTCTGTCAAATAAATAAATAAAATATTTTAAAAATAAATTAAAAAATGAAATAATAAAAATTAATGTTGCTCAATAAAATTACTTATTTGCCTCCCTCGAGCCAACTTTCAGCTAGTTATGTTTGGTCATTCTGGGAATAAATGACACACACAAGCACATATGCATACTACACGTGCACATTATGCCCCTCTCCTACTACACACGCATACACACATCCATTTAGAGTGTGCTAATTTGTACCTAAAATTGGTCTGCTCAGTTTATAGTCTATAAGATGCTGTAATAGTAATTCCACTTTTTTTTGTCATGACCTGAACCTTAACTAAAACAGTTAAGACTTTCCAACCAGAATGTGTTATCTCTAAAGTTCTAAATTTAATTGAATGTTAAGTGGGAGTAAAAAATAAAGAGGAGACTAGACACATGATGAGTATGGAAGACAGGATTCTAAAAATAATGTGAGGCTCATGGAAATTTTCTCAATCATTGAAATTTGTAGGGACAGTGTTGTATGATAGAAATCCATTTCAAGCCCTCATATGTCACACCTTATGAGGTCTTAGAAGTTTGAGGAAAGAGACTTTAGAATCAAAGACTTGGAATTGATTATCTTCATCAATTATAAGCTGGGCAACCTTTAATTTTCTAAAATTTTGTTTTCTTATTTAAAAATGGGAAATAATAATAGTATTATAATAACAGAATCCACATTATAGGGTTTTTATAATGATTTTGTGAGATAAGTTATGAAAAGTACTTATTATAGTCTTATTTATCAAGCGTAACACTTGATAAACAGCAATTTTGTTATTATTAAATAACATTTCCCAAAGTTAGCTCTTTTGAAAGCTAGTTTACATAAATAAGTGAATCAAGAAGTAACAATCATTACTTTTATAAAAGGACTTTATAGACAAATACTTTTGGAAAATGCTACCAGGTAATAGTCTCCATTAAGAGATTATCAACTCAATTAGCATATTAAAGCTTCTGCAAATTTCTGCAGTAAAAAAACCTACTAAATTTTATCTCAGTCAATATCTTAGAAGAAAACAAAGTTCACCTAAATTAATTAGTGTAAAGATATTTTAATCAAGTAATGTCTTACAGAGTCCTGGTCAGAGGTAGCTGAACAAACAAGGGATGACAAGGGCGCCTGGGTGGCTCAGTCGTTAAGCGTCTGCCTTCAACTCAGGTCATGATCCCTGGGTCCTGGGATCGAGACCCACATCGGGCTCCCTGCTTGGAGGGCAGCCTGCATCTCCCACTCCCCCTGCTTGCATTCTTTCTCTCTCTCTCTGTTGAAAAATAAAAAAAAGAAGAAAAAATCTAAAAAAAATGTTAAAACAAACAAACAAAAAAACAAGGGATGATGAGTCAACCAAAGAATAACCACAAGCCATTTTTACCCTTAAGGCTAAAGGGACCAGGGGAGTTAATAGTATTTTCTTCATTTTTGAAAGCCAAACTCCTAAACATTTTTCAAGACTCAGCTCAAATGTCATTTCCTAGGTAAAGCCTCCAGTTATTTTCACCAACCCACTAATATCTTATAGGTATCTCTCATTGGCCAGGGAACAAGAGACCACAGATGATGAAATTCTCAGGAGTTAGCTTTCAGGGACACAATAAGACAACGAAGTTAAGGAGAATGGCAGAGATGGAAACCAAATAGGGAATATCCAATGCCCTTAGTGTTCCCTATATATATTTCACTAAAGACCTTCTTTAAAAAATAAAATATCCAATAGCATATTCGCTTCCTGTGAGACAAGCTTTAAGAAAAATTACTATAGGGGCAATGATCCTTAAAGTCTAACTTGTCCCAGCAGCTGCAATGTAGGGAGATTTTGTCAGAAGACCTGGATTCAGTGAATATCATTGACAGATAGCCCTTACATATTAAGTGAGGCAAACAGATTTCAAACTACTAAGTATAGTTCTAATTTCCATAATAAATATGCATTCATTTGCATGAAATATTCAAAAAACCACCAAAGACTAAATAAAATAAGTTTATAGAAGCTTTGAAAAATAATGAAAGGTTGATAGCAATCAAACAAATGCACAATCAAAAAAAAAAAAGCCAAACAAAAACTATAGTAGACATTATATTATTTTTACTCACCCTTGTCCTACTCCCTTACCTTATACTATACCTGACATGGTGTGACATTGGTCTGGAGGAGGTGGCAGTTCAGTTTTTAATTTACTCCCAGGAACAAAAAGGAGCAGAATAGGCCTTATTTGCAAAATTTAACCAGTCTATGGACTGCTTCAAAGACTCCTATATGTTTTTCCTAACCCAAATCTCAGGCAACGATAAGCAGCATAACTCAGTTCTCACATGAAGAAAGTGTTAAAAAGCAGAAGGCACTGCTCAGAAAAGCTGCAAGGAAACTACAGAATTTCAGATGCCTGGAACAATAGATTATGGGTAGAAACATACAAGAGACCATCTAAGGACCCAAAAGAAGCTGAAATGAGATTGTTTGGGAAATTAAATTATTGAAATGCAGCTGTGTATACAATGAAATTTAAAAGCTACGTATAAGACTCAGCAAGATGCACACTCAGAAAAGACCTGAGAAGGCTCTAAGCTTTCATTTCAGGTTGATCTTAAGTTTCAAAGTATGCTCAGCTACTCAACAGATGTTTAAGGAATCTCTATAAAAACAATACTTTACCCTAAGCTAATGAAACACAAACTTCAGTGCTCATACTATAAAGCAACAGTTACAAAAATGATTTATAAAAGAAAATAAACTGAAGACTAGGGTGGAGACTTCGGAGACTGCAGTTGCAGATCTGAAAAAGATGGCAGAGGAGTAGGGGACCCTATTCCAACCAGTCCCCGGAATTGAGCTGAATATCTACCAGACCACTCTGAACACCCACGAAATCAGCCTGAGATGTAAGAAGATAGATCTGGATCTCTACAAACAATATCACAGGCATTTGGATTCGAGGTACAAAGCAGGGAGCTGTGACTGTGTGGGCAGATATCAGAGGATAAATGGAAGGGGGAGGGAGCAGAGCCGTGGGGATCCTACCCTGCTGGTGAGCGATAGCCTCCCACGGTGGGGACATGGCACAAACTTGCAGACCAGTAGCAATGGGGAAAGGACTTTAGGCAGCCCCTAAAATGACACCAGAGCGGCAGGGCCACACCTGAGAACTGGGAGTGGCAGCTGGTTTCAGAAGCTCAAAGGGCAGAAACTTGCCCAGTGCCCAACCTGGAGGTGAGGACTGGGAGTGCTGCTAAGGGGTGCACAACCCAGGAGGCTTCAGTTTATAGCAGCACAGACAGAAACAGAGATAGTGTGGCCTGGACAGCTCACTGAAGAACAGATTGTGATCTCTCTGCTCTGAGGCAGAGGGTCGGAAATGGTCTCTTCTGCTGTGAATCTCCGAAGAGATGCGGAAAGCCACCAGGGAAAGCTGCCAGAGAACAAAAGCCCCCAAAAAACAGTTTTCACTGAGCCCATCCCCCCCCACAAGGGGCAGGGCAACTCTACCCAAACAGGGTTGCCTGAAAAACAGCGTGGCAGGGCCCTCCCCCAGAAGACAGGCTGGGAGAACAAGAGGCCAGCAACCCTAAGGTCCCTAGAAAACAGGTGCTTCTTGCTTGGCTTGTGGTCAATAATTTGGACTCTATACATTCCCTCAACAGAATGACTAAGAGGAGGAACCCCCAAAATAGGAAAGACTGAGAGGCTATGACTTATGCCACAGATTTACAAATGGATTCAGATATAACCAAGATGTCGGAGATGGAATTCAGGCTAGCAATTGTGAAGACAATCGCTAGAATGGAGAAATCAATGAATGGCAACATAGAGTCTCTAAGGGCAGAAATGAAAGGTGAATTGGCAGAACATAAAAATGCTATTAATGAGGTCCAATCTAATCTAGATAATCTAACAGCTAGGGTAAACGAGGCAGGAGAACAAATTAGTGACCTAGAAGACCAATTAATACACAAAAAGGGAAAAGAGGAGGCCAGGGAAAAACAACTCAGAATCCATGGAAATAGAATCAGATAAATAAGTGACACCATGAACCGTTCCAATGTCAGAATTATTGGAATCCCCGAGGAGGTGGAGAGAGAGAGGGGACTAGAAGATACATTTGAGCAAATCATAGCTGGGAACTTTCTTAATCTGGGGGATGAAACAAACATTCGTGTCCTAGAGGCAGAGAGGACCCCTCCCAAGATCAAGGAAAACAGGCGAACACCCTGGCATGTAATAATAAAACACACAAATCTTAGAACCAAGGAAACCATCTATTTTTTTCTTATTTAAAAGCTTTTATTTAAAAACTCAATGATACCAAATTACAGTTTGACCCTAGCTACTAAGTACAGTTAAAACATAAGTGTTTTATTTTTGAGTGTTAAACAGTAGTAAAAGAGACCTTTCTTGATAGTATCCACTATAAAAATAATATTAGATGTCAGAAACAAATAACATAGCAACAGTTAAATTAAGAAAACTTTTAAGAGCAGCTTCCTGCCACAGATCTTCTTTCTTAAATGGCAATGTAAACAATACAGTAAGAAACAAGAATTCTAATTGCTACAAAGTGGTTAGAATGTGGTTGCATTGATCCAGCAGATACTTTAATATTTTATTTATTTATTTATTTATTTATTTATTTATTTATTTATTTATTTATTTAATTTATTTTAATTTTATGTTATGTTAGTCACCATACAATACATCATTAGTTTTTGATGTGGTGATCCACGATCCATTCTTTTCATATAACACCCAGTGCTCCATGCAGTACGTGCCCTCTTTAATACCCATCACTGGGCTAACCAATCCCCCCTCCCCCACCCCTCTAAAACCCTGTTTGTTTCTCAGAGTCCATAGTCTCTCATGGTTCATCTCTCCCTCCAAACTCCCCCCCCTCATTTTTCCCTTCCTTCTCCTAGTGTCCTCCATGCTGTTCCTTATGTTCCACAAATAAGTGAAACCATATGATAATTGAATTTCTCTGCTTGACTTATTTCACTTAGCATAATCTCTTCCAGTCCCATCCACGTTGATGTAAAAGTTGGGTATTCATTCTTTCTGATGGCTGAGTAATATTCCATCGTATATATGGACCACATCTTCTTTATCCATTCATTTGTTGAAGGGCATCTTGGCTATTTCCACAGTTTGGCTACTGCAGACATTGCTGTTATGAACACTGGGGTGCATATGGCCCTTCTTTTCACTACATCTGTGTCTTTGGGGTAAATACCCAATAGTACAATTGCTGGGTCATTGGGTTGCTCCATTTTTAAATTTTTGAGGCCACCTCCACACTGTTTTCCAAAGTGGCTGTACCAGCTTGCATTCCCACCAAGAGTGTAAGAGGGTTCCCCTTTCTCCACAACCTCTCCAACATTTGTTGTTTCTTTCCCTGTCCATTTTTGCCATTCTAACTGGTGTAAGGTGGTATCTCAATGTGGTTTTGATTTGAATTTCCCTGATGGCTAATGATGATGAACATTTTTTCATGTGTCTGTTGGCCATTTGTATGTCTTCTTCAGAGAACTGTCTTTTCATATCTTCTGCCCACTTTTTGACTTGATTATTTATTTTTTGGGTGTTGAGTTTGAGAAGTTCTTTATAGATCTTGGATACCAGCCCTTTATCTGTAGTGTCATTTGCAAATATCTTCTCCCATTCTGTGGGTTGCCTCTTTGTTTTGTTGACTATTTCCTTTGCTGTGCAGAAGCTTTTTCTCTTGATGAAGTCCCAAAAGTTCATTTTTGCTTTTGTTTCACTAGCTTTTGGAGATGTATCTTGAAAGAAGTTGCTATGGGTGATGTCAAAGAGGTTACTGCCTATGTTATCCTCCAGGATTTTGATGGATTCCTGTCTCACATTGAGGTCTTTCATCCACTTTGAGTTTATCTTTGTGTATGGTGTTAGAGAATGGTCGAGTTTCATTCTTCTGCATATGGCTGTCCAATTTTCCCAGCACCATTCATTGAAGAGACTGTCTTTTTTTCCATTGCATATTTTTTCCCTGCTTTGTCAAACATTATTTGACCATAGAGTTGAGGGTCCATAACTGGGTTCTCTATACTGTAGCATTGGTCTATATGTCTGTTTTTGTGCCAGTACCATGCTGTCTTGGTGATCACTGCTTTGTAATATAGCTTGAAACCAGGCAACGTGATGCCCCCAGCTTTGTTTTTCTTTTTCAACATCTCCTTGGCGATTCAGGGTCTTTTCTGATTCCATACAAATTTTAGGATTGTTTGTTCCAGCACTTTGAAAAATGTCATTGGAATTTTGATCGGGATGGCATTGAAGGTATAGATTGCTCTGGGTAGCATAGACATTTTAACAATGTTTATTCTTCTGATCCATGAGCATGGAATGTTTTTCCATCTTTTTGTGTCTTCTTCAATTTCTTTCATGAGTGTTCTTTAGTTTCTAGAGTATAGATCCTTTACCTCTTTGGTTAAGTTTATTCTGAGGTATCTTATGGTTTTTGGTGCTATTGTAAATGGTATCGTTTCTCTAATTTCTCTTTCTACAGTTGTGTTGTTAGTGTATAAGAAAGCAACTGATTTCTGGGCATTGATTTTGTATCTGCCACATTACTGAATTGCTGTATGAGTTCTAGAAATTTGGGGGTGGAGTCTTTTGGGTTTTCCACATAAAGTATCAGGTCGTCTGTGAAAAGCAAGAGTTTGACTTCTTCTTTGCCAATTTGAATACCTTTTATTTCTTTTTGTTGTCTGATTGCTGTTGCTAGGACTTCTAGTACTATGTTGAACAATAGTGGCGAGAATGGGCATCCTTGATGTGTTCCTGATCTTAAGGAAAAGGCTATTAGGTATTCCCCATTGAGGATGATTTTCGCTGTGGGTTTTTCATAGATGGATTTTATGAACTTGAGGAATGTTCCCTCTATCCCTATACTCTGAAGAGTTTTAATCAGGAAAGGACGTTGTATTTTGTCAAATGCTTTTTCTGCATCGAGAGGACCATATGGTTCTTCTCCCTCCTCTTATTAATGTGTTCTATCACATTGATTGATTTGAGAATGTTGAACCACCCTTGCATCCCAGGGATAAATCCCACTTAGTCGTAGTGGATGATCCTTTTAATGTATTGTTGGATCCTGTTAACTAGGATTTTGTTGAGGATTTTGGAATCCATATTCATCAGGGATATCAGTTGAAATTCTCCTTTTTGATGGGATCTTTGCCTGGTTTGGGGATTAAGGTAATGCTGGCCTTATAGAATGAGTTTGGAACTTTTCCTTCTGTTTCTATTTTTTGAAACAGCTTCAGGAGAATAGGTATTATTTCTTCCTTGATTGTTTGGTAGAATTCTCCAGGGAATCCATCAGGCCCTAGACTCTTGTGTTTTGGGAGGTTTTTGATCACTGCTTCAATCTTGTTACTGGTTATTGGCCTATTCAGGTTGTCAATTTCTCCCTGTTTCAGTCTTGGCAGCTTATAGGTTCCCAGCAAGGCCTCCATTTCATACAGATTGCTCAGTTTATTGGCATATAGTGGTGATATTAATTTCTAATAATTGTTTTTATTTCCTTGGTGTTAGTTGTGATCTCTCCCTGTTCATTCATAATTTTATTAAATTGGGTCCTTTCTCTTTTCTTTTCAGTAAGTCTGGCCAGTGGTTTATTGATCTTATTAATTCTTTCAAAGAACCAACTTCTACTTTTGTTGATCTGATCTATTGTGTTTCTAGTTTCTAATTCATTGATTTCTGCTTTAATTTTAATTGTTTCTCTTCTAATGCGTGGCTTAGGCATCGTTTGTTGCTTTTTCTCTAGTTCTTTAAGGTGTAGAGTTAGTTGGTGAATTCGGAATTTTTCTATTTTTTTGAGTGACGCTTGGATGGCTATGTATTTCCCCCTTAGGACTGCCTTTGAAGTATCCCATAGGTTTTGGACTGATGTGTTTTCATTCTCATTGATTTCCATGAATTGTTTAAGTTCTTCTTTGATTTCCTGGTTGACCCAAACATTCTTGAGCACAGTGGTCTTTAGCTTCCAAGTGTTTGAATTTCTGCCAAATTTTTTCTTGTGATTGAGTTCCAGTTTTAGAGCATTGTGGTCTGAGAAGATGCAGGGAATAATCTCAATCTTTTGGTATCAGTGAGACCTGATTTGTGACCCAGTATGTGGTCTATTCTGGAGAAAGTTCCATGTGTGCTCAAGAAGAATGAGTATTCTGTTGTTTTAGGGTGGAATGTTCTGTAAATATCTATGAGGTCCATCTGGTCCAATGTATCATTCAAAGCTCTTGTTTCCTTGTTGATTTTCTGCTTAGATGATCTGTCTATTGCTGAGAGTGGAGTATTGAGGTCTCCTGCAATTAACATATTGTTATCAATATGACTCCTTATTTTGGGTAACACTTGGCTTATGTAGATGGCTGCTCCCATGTTGGGGGCATAGATATTTACAATTGTTAGTTCTTCTTGTTGGATACACCCTTGAAGAATGATACAGTGTCCTTCTGTGTCTCTAATTACAGACTTTAGTTTAAAAACGAATTTGTCTGATATAAGAATTGTTACCCCAGCTTTCTTTTGAGGTCTGCTGGCATGGAAGATGGGTCTGTCCAACAAGAAGAACTTACAATTGTAAATATCTATGCCCCCAACTTGGGAGCAACCATCTACAGAAGCCACCTGTTAACCAAAATAAAGAATCAAATTGATAACAATGTGTTAATTTTAGGAGACGTCAATACTCCACTCTCAGCAATAGACAGATCATCTAAGTAGAAAATTAACAGGGCGCCTGGGTGGCTCAGTTGGTTAAGCGACTGCCTTCGGCTCAGTTCATGATCCTGGAGTCCCGGGATCGAGTCCCACATCAGGGTCCCTGCTCAGCAGGGAGTCTGCTTCTCCCTCTGACCCTCCTCCCTCTCATGCTCTCTGTCTCTCATTGTCTCTCTCGCAAATAAATAAAATCTTAAAAAAAAAAAAAGAAAAGGGTAGGGGCGGAGCAAGATGGCAGAGGAGTAGGAGACCTAGATTTCGTCTCCTCTCAGGAATTCAGCTGGATAGGGATCAAACCATTCTGAACACCTACAAACTCAACAGGAGATCGAAGAAAAGAAGAGCAACAACTCTCTCATCAGAAAAGCGACCACTTTCTGGAAGGTAGGACGTGCGGAGAAGTGAATCCGAGGCGATATTTGGGAGGATAGACGGTGGGGGAGGGGCCTCCGGCGGCCGCTTCTGGCAAGTGATAGAGCCGCGGAGCACAAAATCAGAACTTTTAAAAGTCTGCTCCACTGAGGGACGTCACTCTGGTGGCTAAGCGGGGGATGGAACTCTCCGGGACAGTGTGGTCTCAGGACCCACGGGTCACAGAAAGACCAGGGGTGCCTGAGTGTGGCAGAGCTCCCAGGTATCGGAGCAGGGAAGCCGGCTGCAGAGGCGGAGCCCAGGCGCGGGCTCTCAGCTCGGGGTTGCCATAAACCGTGATCCGTGGCACAGTCGGGCCACTGCTCCTCCAGCAGGGACCCAACAAGCGGCAGATCCGGGGAGACTCACCTTCCTCCCCCCGGGAGGAGCCGCGCGGGAGTGCACCGCAGGGATCTGCTGGGTTTGGAGCCTCCACCCGGGGTCAGGTGCCAGAGATAGAAACGCGTGGTCACAGGCCGGGTGAGGACGGAGTGCGGCTGGAGACCGGGGAGACGGGAGTGACTGACGGCTTTTCTCTGGGGGCTCACTGAGAAGCGGGGCCCCGAGTTCTCGGCTCCTCCAGGGCGGAGATTGGGAGGCCGCCAATTTCACTCTCCGCCTCCAAAGCTGTACGGAAAGCTCGCAGGGAACAAAAGCCCCGGAGAGCAAACCGGAGCAGATTACTTAGCTGGGAGGGGGCAACGGCGGGGCAATTCTGCCTCCAGCAAAGACATTTGGAAACCATGGCAACAGGCCTCTCCCCAGAAGATCAGCGAGAACAGCCAGCCAAGACCAAGTTTACCCATCAATGAGAACGGCAGAACTCCAGCGCTAGGGGAATACTGCACATAGAATTCATGGCTTTTTAACCATGATTCTGTAGTCTTTCAAAGTTAATTTTTTTTAACTGTCTTTTTTTCTTTTTTTTTCTTTTTGAATATTTCTTTTTCCCTTTTTCAACCAACATCTTATCAATCCCTTTTTTTAAAAAAAAATTTTTTTATTTTTCATTTTTAGAGTCATATTCTATCCCTTCATAGTAGTTACCCATATTTTTGGCTTATATATATAAGGTGTTCTCTCTTTAAAATTTTGAGATAGTTTCTTCTAACAGATTAAAATATACCCTAAATCTCTAGTATATGGTGTTTTCTATTCCCCTGCCTCATCACATCCTCTCCCTTTTTTTTTCTTTTTTTAAATCCTCTTCTTTCTTTTTTCAAACAACTTCTTATCAATTCCTTTTATAAAATTTTTTATAATTTCCATCTTTACAGTCATATTCCATCCCTTCATCATATCAACCCTTATTTTTGTACATATGTAAGTTTTTCTTTCTTTAAAATTTTGGGAGGCATTTTCTTCTAAAAGACCAAAATACACCCCAAATCTAGTGTGTGGCACTGATCTATATACCAGCCTGATTATATTTGATCACATTCTGGTTTTTTTGTTGTTGTTGTTTTGTTTTGTTTGTTTTTGTTTTTATCTTTATCTTTTTTTTCTTTTTCTTTTTTCTCTCTTTCCCTTTCTTTTCCCACTGCTTCAGGTTTTTTCTGATTTGTTTAGAGTATATTTTCTGGGGATGTTGTTACTCTGCTAGCATTTTGTTCTCTCATTAATCTATTCTCCTCTGCACAAAATGACAAGACGGAAAAAATCACCTCAACAAAAAGAACAAGAGGTAGTACCGACTGCCAGGGACCTACTCAATACGGACATTAGTACGATGTCAGATCTAGAGTTCAGAACCATCACTTTAAAGATACTAGCTGGGCTTGAAAAAAATATGGAAGTTATTAGAGAAACCCTTTCTGGAGAAGTAAAAGAACTAAAATCCAACCAAGTAGAAATCAAAAGGCTATTAATGAGGTGCAATCAAAAATGGGGGTGCTAACTGCTAGAATAAATGAGGCAGAAGAGAGAATCAGTAATATAGAAGATGAAATGATGGAAAATAAAGAAGCTGAGAAAAAGAGAGAGAAACAACTACTGGATCACGAGGGCAGAATTCGAGAGATAAGCGATACCATAAGACGAAACAACATTAGAATAATTGGGATCCCAGAAGAAGAAGAAAGAGAGAGAGGGGCAGAAGGTATAATGGAGCAAATTATAGCAGAGAACTTCCCTAATTTGGGGAAGGAAACAGGCATGAAAATCCAGGAAGCACAGAGAACCCCTCTCAAAATCAATAAAAATAGGTCAACACCCCGACATCTAATAGTAAAACTTATGAGTTTCATAGACAAAGAGAAAATCCTGAAAGCAGCTCAGGAGAAGAGATATGTAACCTACAAGAGTAGAAACATTAGACTGGCAACAGACCTATCCACAGAGACCTGGCAGGCCAGAAAGGACTGGCAGGATATATTCAGAGCACTAAATGAGAAAAATATGCAGCCAAGAATACTATATCCAGCTAGGCTGTCATTGAAAATTAAAGGAGAGAGAAAAAGCTTCCAGGACAAACAAAAACTAAAGGAATTTGCAAACACAAAACCAGCCCTACATGAAATCTTGAAAGGGTTCCTCTAAGCAAAGAGAGAGCCTAAAAGCAACATGGACCAGAAAGGAACACAGACAATATACGGTAACAGTCACCTTACAGGCAGTACAATGGCACTAAATTCCTATCTTTCAATAGTTACCCTGAATATAAATGGGCTCAATGCCCCAATCAAAAGACACAGGCTATCAGACTGGATTAAAAAACAAGACCCATCGATATGCTGTCTGCAAGAGACTCATTTTAGAACCAAAGACACCCCCAGATTGAAAGTGAGGGGGTGGAAAACCATTTACCATGCTACTGGACACCAAAAGAAAGCTGGGGTGGCAATCCTTATATCAGACACATTAGATTTTAAACCAAAGACTGTAATAAGAGGTGAGGAAGGACACTATATCGTACTTAAAGGATCTATCCAACAAAAATATCTAACAATTGTAAATATCTATGCCCCTAACATGGGAGCAGCCAATTATATAAGCCAATTAATAACAAAAGGAAATAAACACATCGACAACAATACAATAATAGTGGGGGACTTTAACACCCCCCTCACTGAAATGGACAGATTGTCTAAGCAAAAGATCAACAAGGAAATAAAGACTTTAAAGGACACACTGGACCAAATGGACTTTACAGACCTATTCAGAACATTCCACCCCAAAGCAACAAAATACACATTCTTCTCTAGTGCCCATGGAACATTCTCCAGAATAGATCACATCCTAGGTCATAAATCAGGTCTCAACCGGTACCAAAAGATTGGAATCATTCCCTGCTTATTTTCAGACCACAATGCGTTGAAACTAGAGCTCAATCACAAGACAAAAGTCAGAAAGAACTCAAATACATGGAGGCTAAAGAGCATCCTATTGAAGAACGAATGGGTCAACCAGGAAATTAAAGAAGAATTAAAAAAATACATGGAAACCAATGAAAATGAAAACACAACTATTCAAAATCTTTGGGATGCAGCAAAGGCAGTCCTAAGAGGAAAGTATATAGCAATACAAGCCTTTCTCAAGAAGCAAGAAAGGTCTCAAGTACACAACCTAACCCTACACCTAAAGGAGCTGGAGAAAGAACAGCAAATAAAGCCTAAACCCAGCAGGAGAAGAGAAATAATAAAGATCAGAGCAGAAATCAATGAAACAGAAACTAAAAGAACAGTAGAACTTATCAACGAAACTAGGAGCTGGTTCTTTGAAAGAATTAACAAGATTGATAAACCCCTGGCCAGACTTATCAAAAAGAGAAGAGAAATGACCCAAATCAACAAAATCATGAATGAAAGAGGAGAGATCACAACCAACACCAAAGAAATACAAACAATTATAAGAACATATTATGAGCAACTCTATGCCAGCAAATTAAATAACCTGGAAGAAATGGATGCATTCCTAGAGATATACCAACTACCAAAACTGAACCAGGATGAAATAGAAAACCTGAACAGACCTATAACCACTAAGGAAATTGAAGCAGTCATCAAAAATCTCCCAAAAAACAAAAGCCCAGGGCCAGATGGATTCCCAGGGGAATACTACCAAACATTTCAAGAAGAATTAATACCTATTCTTCTGAAACTGTTCCAAAAAATAGAAATGGAAGGAAAACTTCCAAACTCATTTTATGAGGCCAGTATTACCTTGATCTCAAAACCAGACAAAGACCCCATCAAAAAAGGAAAATTACAGACCAATATCCCTGATGAACATGGATGAAAAATTCTCACCAAAATACTAGCCAATAGGATCCAACAGTACATTAAAAGGATTATTCACCATGACCAAGTGGGATTTATCCCTGGGCTGCAAGGTTGGTTCAACATCCACAAATCAATCAATGTGATACAATACAGTAACAAAAGAAAGGGCCAGAACCATATGATCCTCTCAATAGATGCAGAAAAAGCATTTGACAAAGTACAGCATCCTTTCTTGATCAAAACTCTTCAGAGTATAAGGATATAGGGTACATACCTCAATATCATAAAAGCCATCTATGAAAAACCTACAGCGAATATCATTCTCAATGGGGAAAAACTGAGAGCTTTCCCCCTAAGGTCAGGAACGCGGCAGGGATGTCCACTATTACCACTGCTATTCAACATAGTATTGGAAGTCCTAGCCACAGCAATCAGACAACAAAAAGAAATCAAAGGCATCCAAATTGGCAAGGAAGAAGTCAAACTCTCACTCTTTGCAGATGATATGATACTTTATGTGGAAAACCCAAAAGACTCCACCCCAAAACTGCTAGAACTCATACAGGAATTCAGTAAAGTGGCAGGATATAAAATCAATGCACAGAAGTCAGTGGCATTCCTATACACCAACAACAAGACAGAAAAAAGAGAAATTAAGGAGTCGATCCGATTTACAATTGCACCCAAAACCATAAGATACCTAGGAATAAATCTAACCAAAGAGACAAAGGATCTGTACTCAGAAAACTATAAAATACTCATGAAAGAAATTGAGGAAGACACAAAGAAATGGAAAAACGTTCCATGCTCCTGGATTGGAATAACAAATATTGTGAAGATGTCAATGCTACCTAGAGCAATCTACACATTCAATGCAATCCCCATCAAAATACCATCCACTTTTTTCAAAGAAATGGAACAAATAATCCTAAAATTTGTATGGAACCAGAAAAGACCCCACATAGCCAGAGGAATGTTGAAAAAGAAAAGCAAAGCCGGCAGCATCACAATTCCGGACTTCCAGCTCTATTACAAAGCTGTCATCAGCAAGACAGCATGGTACTGGCACAAAAACAGACACATAGATCAATGGAACAGAATAGAGAACCCAGAAATGGACCCTCAACTCTATGGTCAACT
>NC_058419.1:63677007-63722142 GCF_002201575.2 Neomonachus schauinslandi
GATAAACCCCTGGCCAGACTTATCAAAAAGAGAAGAGAAATGACCCAAATCAACAAAATCATGAATGAAAGAGGAGAGATCACAACCAACACCAAAGAAATACAAACAATTATAAGAACATATTATGAGCAACTCTATGCCAGCAAATTAAATAACCTGGAAGAAATGGATGCATTCCTAGAGATGTACCAACTACCAAAACTGAACCAGGATGAAATAGAAAACCTGAACAGACCTATAACCACTAAGGAAATTGAAGCAGTCATCAAAAATCTCCCAAAAAACAAAAGCCCAGGGCCAGATGGATTCCCAGGGGAATACTACCAAACATTTCAAGAAGAATTAATACCTATTCTTCTGAAACTGTTCCAAAAAATAGAAATGGAAGGAAAACTTCCAAACTCATTTTATGAGGCCAGTATTACCTTGATCTCAAAACCAGACAAAGACCCCATCAAAAAAGGAAAATTACAGACCAATATCCCTGATGAACATGGATGAAAAATTCTCACCAAAATACTAGCCAATAGGATCCAACAGTACATTAAAAGGATTATTCACCATGACCAAGTGGGATTTATCCCTGGGCTGCAAGGTTGGTTCAACATCCACAAATCAATCAATGTGATACAATACAGTAACAAAAGAAAGGGCCAGAACCATATGATCCTCTCAATAGATGCAGAAAAAGCATTTGACAAAGTACAGCATCCTTTCTTGATCAAAACTCTTCAGAGTATAAGGATATAGGGTACATACCTCAATATCATAAAAGCCATCTATGAAAAACCTACAGCGAATATCATTCTCAATGGGGAAAAACTGAGAGCTTTCCCCCTAAGGTCAGGAACGCGGCAGGGATGTCCACTATTACCACTGCTATTCAACATAGTATTGGAAGTCCTAGCCACAGCAATCAGACAACAAAAAGAAATCAAAGGCATCCAAATTGGCAAGGAAGAAGTCAAACTCTCACTCTTTGCAGATGATATGATACTTTATGTGGAAAACCCAAAAGACTCCACCCCAAAACTGCTAGAACTCATACAGGAATTCAGTAAAGTGGCAGGATATAAAATCAATGCACAGAAGTCAGTGGCATTCCTATACACCAACAACAAGACAGAAAAAAGAGAAATTAAGGAGTCGATCCGATTTACAATTGCACCCAAAACCATAAGATACCTAGGAATAAATCTAACCAAAGAGACAAAGGATCTGTACTCAGAAAACTATAAAATACTCATGAAAGAAATTGAGGAAGACACAAAGAAATGGAAAAACGTTCCATGCTCCTGGATTGGAATAACAAATATTGTGAAGATGTCAATGCTACCTAGAGCAATCTACACATTCAATGCAATCCCCATCAAAATACCATCCACTTTTTTCAAAGAAATGGAACAAATAATCCTAAAATTTGTATGGAACCAGAAAAGACCCCACATAGCCAGAGGAATGTTGAAAAAGAAAAGCAAAGCCGGCAGCATCACAATTCCGGACTTCCAGCTCTATTACAAAGCTGTCATCAGCAAGACAGCATGGTACTGGCACAAAAACAGACACATAGATCAATGGAACAGAATAGAGAACCCAGAAATGGACCCTCAACTCTATGGTCAACTCATCTTTGACAAAGCAGGAAAGAATGTCCAATGGAACAAAGACAGTCTCTTCAACAAATGGTGTTGGGAAAATTGGACTGCCACATGCAGAAGAATGAAACTGGACCATTTCCTTACACCACACACAAAAATAGACTCCAAATGGTTGAAAGACCTCAATGTGAAACAGGAGTCCATCAAAATCCTAAAGGAGAACAGAGGCAGCAACCTCTTTGACCTCAACCGAAGCAACTTCTTCCTAGAAACATCGCCAAAGGCAAGGGAAGCAAGGGCAAAAATGAACTATTGGGACTTCATCAAGATAAAAAGCTTTTGCAAAGCAAAGGAAACAGTCAACAAAACCAAAAGACAACTGACAGAATGGGAGAAGATATTTGCAAATGACATATCAGATAAAGGGCTAGTATCCAAAATGTATAAAGAACTCATCAAACTCAACACCCAAAGAACAAAGAATCCAATCAAGAAATGGGCAGAAGACATGAACAGACATTTTTCCAAAGAAGACATCCAAATGGCCAACAGACACATGAAAAAGTGCTCAATATCGCTCGGCATCAGGGAAATCCAAATCAAAACCTCAATGAGATACCACCTCACACCAGTCAGAATGGCTAAAATTAACAACTCAGGAAATGAGAGATGTTGGCAGGGATGCGGAGAAAGGGGAACCCTTCTACACTGTTGGTGGGAATGCAAGCTGGTGCAGCCACTCTGGAAAACTGTATGGAGGTTCCTCAAAAAGTTGAAAATAGAGCTACCATATGATCCAGCAATTGCGCTACTGGGTATTAACCCCAAAGATACAAAAGTAGGGATCGGAAGGGGTACGTGCACCCCGATGTTTATAGCAGCAATGTCCACAATAGCCAAACTGTGGAAAGAGCCAAGATGTCCATCAACAGATGAATGGATAAAGAAGAAGTGGTATATATATACAATGGAATATTATGCAGCCATCAAAAGGAATGAGATCTTGCCATTTGCAACGATGTGGATGGAACTGGAGGGTATTATGTTGAGCGAAATAAGTCAAACAGAAAAAGACATGTATCATATGATCTCACTGATATGAGGAATTCTTAATCTCAGGAAACAAACTGAGGGTTGCTGGAGTGGGGGGTGGGGTGGGAAGGATGGGGTGACTGGGTGATGGACACTGGGGAGGGTATGTGCTCTGGTAAACACTGTGAATTGTGCAAGACTGTTGAATCTCAGATCTGTACCTCTGAAACAAATAATGCAATATATGTTAAGAAAAAAAAAAGAAGAAGAAGGTAGCAGGAGTGGAAGAATGAAGCGGGGGAAATCGGAGGGGTAGACGAACCATGAGAGACGATGGACTCTGAAAAACAAACAGGTTTCTAGAGGGGAGGGGGTGGGAGGATGGGTTAGCCTGGTGGTGGGTATTGAGGAGGGCACATTCTGCATGGAGCACTGGGTATTATGCACAAACAATGAATCATGGAACACTTCATCTAAAACTAATGATGTAATATATGGGAATTAACATAAGAATAAAAAAAAAGAAAAAAAAAGAAAATTAACAAAGAAACAAGAGCTTTGAAGGACACACTGGACAATATGGACCTTATAGATATATACAGAACTTTCCACCGTAAAACAACAGAATACTCATTCTTCTCGAGCACACATGGAACTTTCTCCAGAATAGACCACATACTGGGTCACAAATCAGGTCTCACTGATACCAAAAGATTGAGATTATTCCCTACATCTTCTCAGACCATAATGTTTAAAACTGGAACTCAATCACCTGAAAAAAATTGGCAGAAATTCAAACACTTGGAAGCTAAAGACCACTGTGCTCAAGAATGTTTGGGTCAACCAGGAAATCAAAGAAGAACTTAAACAATTCATGGAAACCAATGAGAATGAAAACACATCAGTCCAAAACCTATGGGATACTGCAAAGGCAGTTAAGGGGAACTACATAGCCATCTAAACCTCAATCAAAAAAACAGAAAAACCCCGAATACACCAACTAACTCTACACCTTAGAGAACTAGAGAAAAAGCAACAAACCATGCCTAAGCCACGCATTAGGAGATAAATAATTAAGATTAGAGCAGAGATCAATGAATTAGAAACCAGAAACACAGTAGATCAGATCAACAAAATTAGAAGCTGGTTCTTTGAAAGAATTAATAAGATTGATAAACCACTGGCCAAACTTATCCAAAAGAAAAGAGAAAGGACCCAAATTAATAAAATTATGAATGAAAGGGGAGAGATCACGACTAACACCAGGGAAATAGAAATAAGTGTTAGAAATTATTATCAACAACTAATGCTAATAAACTGAGAAACCTCGATGAAATGGATGCCTTCCTGGAAACCTATAAACTCCCAAGACTGAAACAGGAAGAAATTCACAACCTGAAAAGGCCAGTAACCAGTAACAAGATTGAAGCAGTGATCAAAAACCTCCCAAAAAACAAGAGTCCAGGGCCTGATGAATTCCCTGGGCAATTCTACCAAACAATCAAGGAAGAAATAATACCTATTTTCCTGAAGTTGTTTCAAAAAATAGAAACAGAAGGAAAACTTCCAAACTCATTCTATAAGGCCAGCATTACCTTAATCCCCAAACCAGGCAAACACCCCATCAAAAAGAGGTTTTCATTTCAGACAGGTATTCCTGATAAATATGGATTCCAAAATCCTCAACAAAATCCTAGTTAATAGGATCCAACAATACATCAAAAGGACCATCCACCATGACCAAGTGGGATTTATCCCCGGGATGCAAGGGTGGTTCAACATTCTCAAATCAATCAATGTGATAGAAGACATTAATAAGAGGAGGGAGAAGAACCATATGGTCTTCTTAATTGATGCAGAAAAGCATTTGAAAAAATACAGCATCCCTTCCTGATTAAAACTCTTCAGAGTATAAGGATAGAGGGAACATTCCTCAATTTCATAAAATCCATTTATGAAAAACCCACAGCGAATATCAGCGTAAATGGGGAAAAGATGAGAACCTTTCCCTTACAATTGGGAACATGTCAAGGGATGCCCAGTCTCACTACTATTGTTCAACATAGTACTAGAAGTCCTAGCCACAGAAATCAGATGACAACAAAAAAAATAAATGTTTTTGAATTGGAAAAGAAGAAGTAAAGCTCTCTCTCTTCACAAATGACAGATACCCAAAAGACTCCACCCCCAAATTACTAGAACTCATAGAGCAATTTAGTAATGTGGCAGGATACAAAATCAATGCACAGAAATCAGTTGTTTTCTTATACACTAACAATGTAACTGAGGAAAGAGAAATATAGAGAATTGATTCCATTTACAATAGCACCAATAGCCAGTAGATACCTTGGAATAAACCTAACCAAAATGGTAAATGATTTATACTGTAGGAACTACAAAACACTCCTGAAAGAAATTGAAGAAGACACAAAAAGATGGAAAAACTTTCCATGCTCATGGATCAGAATAAGCACTGTTAAAATATCTATGCTACCCAGAGCAATCTATACCTTCAATGCCATCCCAATAAAAATTCCAATGACAATTTTCAAGGTGCTGGGACAAACAATCCTAAAATTTGTATGGAATCAGAAAAGACCCCGAATCACCAAGGAAATGTCAAAAAAGAAAAACAAAGCTGGGGACAATACATTGCCTGATTTCAAGCTATATTACAAAGCAGTGATCACCAAGACAGCATGGTACTGGCACAAAAACAGACATATAGACCAATGCTACAGTATAGAGAACGCAGATATGGACCCTCAACTCTATGGTCAAATAATCTTTGACAAAGCAGGAAAAAACATGCAATGGAAAAAGACAGTCTCTTCAATAAATGGTGCTGGGAAAATTGGACAGCCACATGCAGAAGAATGAAAGTCAACCATTCTCTAACACCATACACAAAGATAAATTCAAAATGGATGAAAGACTTCAATGTGAGACAGGAATCCACCACAGTCCTAGAGGAGAACATAGGCAGTAACCTCTTTGACATCGGCCACAGCAACTTCTTTCAAGATACATCTCCAAAGGCTAGTGAAACAAAAGCAAAAATGAACTTTTGGGACTTCATCAAGATAAAAAGCTTCTGCACAGCAAAGGAAACAGTCAACAAAACAAAGAGGCAACCCACAGAATGGGAGGAGGTATTTGCAAGTGACAGTACAGATAAACAGCTGGTATCCAAGATCTATAAAGAACTTTTCAAACTCAACACCCAAAAAACAAATAATCAAGTCAAAAAAAAAAAAATGGGCAGAAGACATGAACAGACACTTCTCCAAAGAAGATATACAAATGGCTAACAGACACATGAAAAAATGTTCATCGTCATTAGCCATCAGGGAAATTCAAATCAAAACAACATTGAGATACCACCTTATACCTGTTAGAATGGCAAAAATTGACAAGGCAAGAAACACCAAATTTTGGAGAAGTTGTGGAGAAAGGGGAACCCTCTTATACTTTTGGTGGGAATGAAAGTTGGTATAACCACTCTGGAAAATAGTGATGAGGTTCCTCAAAAATTAAAAATAAAGCTACCCTATGACCATCAATTGCACTATTGGGTATTTATCCCAAATACACAGATGTAGTGAAATGAAGGGCTATATGCACCCCAATGTTCATAGCAGCAAAGTCCACAATAGCCAATCTGTGGAAAGAGACAAGATGCCCTACAATAGATGAATTGATAAAGAAGATGTGGTCCATATATGCAATGGAAAATTATTCAGCCATCAGGTTGAATACCCAACTTTTACATCAACATGGATGGTATTGGAGGAAATTATGCTAAGTGAAATAAGTCAGGTAGAGAAAGTCAATTATCATATGGTTTCACTTATTTGTGGAACATAAGGAATAGCATAGAGGACATTAGGAGAAGGAAAGGAAAAATGAAGGGGGGGAAATCAGAAGGAGAGATGAACCATGAGAGACTATGGACTCTGAGAAACAAACAGTGTTTTAGAGGTGAGGAGGATGGTGGTTTGGGTTAGCCCTGTGATGGGTATTAAGGAGGGCATGTATTGCATGGAGCCCTGGGTGTTGTACAAAAACAATGAATCGTGGATCACTTCATCGAAAACTGGTGATGTATTATATGGTGCATAACATAACATAATAAAATAAAATTTAAAAAAAGACAATAAACAAACAAAACCAAGAAAAACCTAAAACAAGCAATAAAAAAAAGAAGGAAGAAGGGAAAAATCTTATTTCCAAAAGCTGATTTCTAAGAGTTGCCACATTACATTATTAAAAATGTCCAGTCTTAAACAAAATATTGCAAAGCATACAAAATCAGACCAGTTCATTCACAGGGAATAAAAAAAGGATATAAACAGAAACTATTTCTGAAAAAACACAGTCATTGAATTAATGGACAAAGGCTATTATCACCTACCTTAAACACACTTAAACAGCTAAAGGAAACCATGCACAAGGAAAAACAAAAAAACACACGGAAGAAAAATGTCTCATCAAATTGAAAATACCAATAAAGAAATAAAAATTATAAACAGGAACCAACTGAAATATAAACATCAACTAAATTGAAACTGAAAAATGTAACTGCTAAAGTGAAAAAAAAATACTGAAAAGTTTTAACAATTTGAGTATACAGAAGAAGGAATCAGTGAACTTGAACACACACCAATTGAGATTATCCAGTTCTGAAGGAACAGAAATGATAATGAAAAATAAAGAAAATGAGCCTCTGGGGAGTCCCAGAAAGAGCAGACAGAAAGAGGCAGAAAGAATATTTGAATAAATAATGGCCAAAAAAAAACTTTTCCAAATTTTAATGAACTATATGAGTCTACATATCCTAGAAGCTCAAAAAATTCCAAGATAAAGTGATCCACACTGAGATATATTATAGTCAAATATTTGAAAGACAGGACAAATAGAGAATCTTGAAAGCAGAGAGTTGTGTGATGTATCACTCAAAAATCATTCTCAATAAGATTAATAATAAGATTCTCAGTAAGATTATTCTGAAGATAATTTCTCTTTGGAAAACCATGGATAATAGAAGGCAGTGGCATGACATATCTTAAGTGGTGAAAGAAAAAGCTGTCAATCAAGAATTTTACATCTAGCAAAACTATCATTCAAAAAATGAAGAAAAAAATGAATAATCTATCCTGCTTTGGTGTCAAGGTGGTACTGGCTTCATGGAATGATATTGAATATGCTCCCTCTATTCCATTATTTGTAAGATTTTGATAAAGATTGTAAGATTTTGATAAAGATCATCATTAATTATTTTTTTAAATGTTTGGTAGAATTTGCCAATTAAACCATGTGGTCTTGGGCTTTTCTGTGCTGGGTGATTTTTGATTCCTAATTCCACTTTAATTCTTCTTATTGGTCAAAGAAGATTTCCTATTTTGGGGCGCCTGGGTGGCTCAGTCGTTAAGCATCTGCCTTTGGCTCAGGTCATGGTCCCAGGGTCCTGGGATCGAGCTCCACATCGTGCTCCCTGCTTGGGCGGGAAGCCTGTTTCTCCCTCTCCCACTCCCCCTGCTTGTGTTCCCTCTCTCGCTGTGTCTCTCTCTGTCAAATAAATAAATAAAATCTTTAAAAAAAGAATATTTCCTATTTCTTGGATTTAAGATTAATGATTCAATCGTGGTAATTTGTGTATTTTTAGGAATTATCTGGTTTTTTTTCCCTGAGTTATCTGATTTGTTAGTATATAATTGTTTATAGTAATCTGCTATCACACTATATACTTCTGTGGTTTTCTGTTGTATTGTTTTCCATTTCTCATTTTGGTTTTTGAGTTTTCTCTCTCCATTTTTTTTCTTAGTTAATGTAGTTAAAGCATTGGCAATTTTTGTTTTGTTTTGTTTTTGTTTTTTTGGAAAAAACTGGCCATTACTTTCAATCTTATGTTATTATTTATTCTTATCTACATTTTATTTATTTTGTGATTTTTCTTTGTCGTTTCTTTCTTTTACTATGTTTTAGCTAAGTTACTTCTTTTTCTAGTTCCCTGTGGTGTAATGTTGTTTATTTGAACTTTTTAAAATTTTTTTAAAGATTTTATTTATTTATTTGACAGAGAGATAGCAAGAGAGGAAAAACAAGCAGGGAAGGTGGGAGTGGGAGAATCAGGCTTCCTGCCGAGCAGGAAGCCCAATGCAGGGCTTGATCCCAGGACCCCGGGACCATGACCCGAGCTGAAGGCAGATGCTTAACCAACTGAGCCACCCAGGGGCCCCTATTTGAACTTTTTAAAATATTTATTTATTTGAGAGAGAAAGAGAGGAGGGAGGGACAGAGGGAGAGAATTTTCAAGCAGACTCCCTGCTGAGCACAGAGCCTGACTTGGAGCTCAATCCCCTATGAGCTCATGACCTGAGCCAAAACCAACCAACTGAGCCATCCAAGTGTCCCTGAACATTTTTTTTCCTAACACAAGCACTTATATTATAAATTTCACTCTAATATCTGCTTTTGCTGCATTCCATAGGTTTTGGAATATTGTGTTTTTCTTTTGTTTTGAAACATATTTTGATTTGCCATTTGATTTCTTATTTGGCCTGTTGTTTGTGCAGTGGTGTGTTGTTTAATATTTACATATTAAATATTTAATGCTTACATTATAGATTTTCTAGCTTTGTTTTATAATTCATTTTGTTTTGTTCCATTGTGGTTGAAGAATATATGTGATATGATTTCAGTCTTTTCAAATTTATAATATTTGTTACATCATTTTTATGTGATTTAACCAGGGGATTCTTCTGTGTGTACTGGAGGAAAATGTGTATTCTACTTTTCTTGGATGGAATGTTTTATATACATCTTTTAGAACCATGTATGATGAAGTATGCTTCAAGTAAAAAATGTTCTTGTTGGGAAAAGTATAATAACTTTAACTGAGGGTACTTCTTTTAAATAAAGCATAACAGAGGGGAAGTGATGGGGGGGATGGGTGAAGGGGATTAAGAGTACACTTATCCTGATGAGCACTGAGTAATGATGTATAGGACTGTTGAATCACTATATTGTACACCTGAAACTAATATAATACGGCATGCTAACTATACTGGAATTAAAATAAAAAAACTTAATGAAATAAAAAAATGAATAAATTTATTACCATATAAATAAAAGCTGAGAGAATTTGTTACAAGTAAACCTGTCCTATAAGAAATTCTAAAAGGAGTCCTTAGGGCTGAAAAGAAAGGGTACTATACAGTGATTAAAAAGTTATACAAAGAAATGTTAAAAATGTTAAATGTAACTGTATAGATAAATATAAAAGCCAGTATTGCTGCATTATTGGCTTAAATCTTTCTTTTTCTATGTCTTAAGACACAGATGAATATAACAATTATAAACCTATGCTAATTGACACACAATGTATAAAGATTTAATCTGTAACAAAACAACATAAAAAATGAAGAGATGGAGATATAAACTAGCAGAGTTATTGCATACTATTAAAACTAGGTTGATATTTGAACTTCAATGTACTAAAGTTAAGATGTTAATTGTAATCCCCAGGGTAACTACTAAGAAAAAAATACAGAAAAAGAGGGAGAAGGTAATCAAAATAGTAAACTTGAAAAAAAAAGTCACATTGAAAGCAGTAACAAATTGTGGAAAAACAACAACGAAAAAGACAAGACATATTGAAACCAAATAGAAAAATAGCAGTAGTAAGTCCTTCCTAATCAACAATTAATTTAAACATAAGTGATAATTCATTAATTGAATAAAAAGTAAAAAGTAATTATTTTAAATATAAATTAAAAACTTAGATAGATCAAGGAAAGGCAATAGAAGAATCTAATCACTACAGTCAGAAATAAACATGGGGACATTACACAAATAAAAAAGATTATAAGAGAATACTATGAACAATTCCACACCAATTAGATAATACAAATGAAACAAATTCTTAGTAACAAACTATCAAAAATGACTCAAGAAGAAAGAGAAAAAAAAAGACGAAAGAGAAAATATGAATAGACCTTAAAAGAAAGTAAAGAGAATCAGGAATCAAAACTTCCCACAATAATAAAGGAAGAAAGAAAAAAACACCACAGGGCCAGATGGCTTCACTAATGAATTCTACCAAACATTTGAAAAAGAGCACTAATCATTTTAAACCTATTTCAAAAATAGAAGTGGAAAGAACACTTCATAACTCATAGTCTGAGGCCATCATTATACTGATACAAAAGCCAAATAAGGACAACAAAGAAAAGACAACTATAGACAAATACCCTTTGTGAATATATATGCAAAAATCTTCACTAAAATTCTGACAAACCAAATCTACCAGCATATAAAGAGCATTATACACGATGACTAGTGGGATTTACCCCAAGATTATGAGGTCTGTTCAACATAAGACAGTCAGTTAATGTAATAAACCACAGTAATAGAATAAAGAAAAATTAAAACAATGATGACCACAATCAATGCAGAGAAACATTTGACAAAATCCAACGTGGTTTTGTGACAAAAACATTCAGCAAATTAGGACTAGAAGGACTTGTAAAAGAGCCTTTTTAAAAAACTCACACCTAACATTATAATTCAGTTGTGAAAGACTGAAAATTTTCCCTCAAAGATCAGAAACAAGGACAAGGATTCTTGCTTTTATCACTTCTATTCAAAATTGCACTTAAAGTTCTAGTCAGAGAAATTGTGTAAGGAAAAAAATCCAAATTGGAAATGAAGAAGTAAAATTACCTCCATTCTCACATGACATAATCTTATACATACAAAATCTTAAGGTATCCACAAGAAAACTGATTAGATCTAATAAAGGAATTGACCAAAGTTGTACAATACAATATCAGCATGCAAAAATCACTTGCATTTCTATACAACATCAATGAACAGAAATTAAAATTAAAACATTTGTATTTACAAGAGCATTAAAAATATTAAAATACCAATAAATGAAAAGGTATACCATATTCATGGATTGTAAGACTTAATATTTTTAAGATGGCAATATATCCTAAAGCATCTACAGATTAAATGAAATCCTTATCAAAATCTCAGTACCTCTTTTTACAGAAATGGGAAATCTGATCCTAGTCATATGGAATTGCAAGAGACACTGAATAGTTAAAACAGTCTTGAAAGAGAAGAACAAATTTGGAGGACTCATACTTTCCAATTTGCAAATGTAATGCAAATCTGCAGTCATCAAAACAAGTGTGATATTGACACATGGATATACACGTAGATCAGAGGCATGGAGTTGAGAGTTCAGAAATAAAACTCTTTGCCTATGATCAATTTATATTTGACAAAGGTGCCAAGACATTCAATAAGAAAAATAAAAGTCTCTTCAACAAATGGTACTTGGAAATGTACTAGTCAAATATAAAAGAATGGAAGTTAAACTTCTACTATATATACTCTATATTGTATAGTACTATACTGTATACTAGTAGTACTATATCTACTATATATATATAAAAACTTCTATATATAAGCTTCTACCTCATGATATATATATATATACATATATATATAATATATAAAAGCTAATTCAAAATTAATCAAAGACCTAAATTTAAGAGTTAAATGGACAATAAACACATGAAGTAATGCTCAATATCATTAGCCATCAGGGAAATGCAAATCAGAACCACAATAAGAAGCTAATTTATACCCATTGGTTGGCTATATTTAAAAATAGGAAAATGTGGAATAAATGAAACCTTCATATATTGCTGGTGGGAATGTAAAATGGTATAGCTGCCATGGAAAATAGTTTGTCTCTCTAAAGGTTTTACATAGAATTCTATATGACCCAGACATTCAACTCGTATTATATAACAAAAAAAATGGAAAACAGGTGTCCAAGCAAAAACACTCATCTATGATTATCCATAGCAGCATATTTACAATAGCCAAAAGATAAAAACAACCTGAATGCCATAGACTGATGAATGGATAAACATGTGGTATAGCCATACAATGGAATATTATTTGGCCATAACAATGAATTAAATGCTAAAACATAGATGAACTTTGAAAATATTATGGCAAATGAATGCAGCCAGACACAAAAGTCACATATTGTATAATTCCACTGATATGACATATCCAGAATAAGTAAATGCATACAGACAGAAAATAGATAAGTGATTGTCAGGGCTGGGGAATGAGAAGAATGGAGAGTGACCATTTAATGGTTTTGAGTTTTCATTTTGGATCATAAAAAATATTTTGGAACTAGATAAAGGTAATTGTTGCCCAACAATTTGAATATACTAAATGCCTTTAAATTGTACATATTAGAATAATTAATTTTATAGTATATAATAATTTTTACACCAATTTAAAAAACGTATTATTGGGGCGCCTGGGTGGCTCAGTTGGTTGGGCGACTGCCTTCGGCTCAGGTCATGATCCTGGAGTCCCGGGATCGAGTCCCGCATCGGGCTCCCTGCTCGTCAGGGAGTCTGCTTCTCCCTCGGACCCTCCCCCCTCTCATGTGCTTGCTCTCTCTCATTCTCTCTCTCTCAAATAAATAAATAAAATCTTTAAAAAAAATAAAAAAATAAAAAAATAAAAAACGTATTATTGGGCTCCACCCAAAGCTATTTAAATTATAATACCTGGGCCACAACTCAATTAAAAAAAATAAACTAAGCAGTTTACCGAGTAATTCTAAGGGTACATCCATAGTTAATAACCACTTTGACTAACAGAGCTGAGAAAAAAACTGGGTTTTTACATGACATCCATAGGTGATTGTAAAGCTGACCTGCAATTAATTGCTTATCATCCCAACCTGAGGATTTTTTCCATATGAGGAGAAATTACATTAAAACAAACATTGTAACATCAAAAACTAATGATGTAATATATGGTGATTAACATAACAATAAAAAATAAAACAAACATTGTAGGGGCTCCTGGGTGGCTCAGTCAGTTAAGTGTCTGCTTTTGGCTCAGGTCATGATCCCAGGGTCCTGGGATCAAGCCCCACATCGGGCTCCCTGCTCAGCAGGAAGCCTGATTCTCCCTCTCCCACTCCCCCTGCTTGTGTTCCCTCTCTCATTGTCTCTCTCTCTGTGTCAAATAAATAAATACAATCTTTAAAAAAACACAAACATTCTGATACAGGAAGTTAAAAACAAAATAGTACTTTAAGCCGTGTTCTCCTTTGAAGAGGGTTCAAGATCATACTGTAGAGAGATACAGGCAAGATGGCAGAAGAGTAGGGGACCTCAGTTCATCTGGTCCTTTGAATTTAGCTAGATATCTATCAAACCATTCTGAACATCCATGAAGTCAGCCTGAGATGTAAGAAAATATATCTGGAACTCTACAAGTAGAAAAGTGATTGCTTTTTGCAAGGTAGGAGGTGCAGAAAGGTGAATCTGCAGGGAGATATTGGAAGATAAAAGGAGGGTGGAAGAAGCCTCCTAAAGCCAGCTACCAGAAAGTGCTATAGCCCCAGAAGGCAAGATTAGAACCTTTAGAAATCTGCTCCAGTAAGAGACATCTCTGTCTGAAAGGGGCTCAGGGGATGAAAAGGGCAGAATTCTAGGTGTGTCAGTGTGGTCTCAGGATCCCAGGAGTCACAGAATGAACGGGGGTGCCTGAGCTGGTAAGTGGAGTGGGGAAACTGGTTATGGTCAGTGAGCCCAGGAGGGGACTCTCAGCTCGGGTCACCATAAACCTCAAGCCAGACCAGTGCACACAAAGGGCAGTAACACCCTTTGTGTGTTACTCAGACTCCTCCTGGGAAGATTGCAGTGGGCACACACCGAAGGAGTGTGAGGAGGTTGGCACACACAAAAGTGAAAATGTATATCCAAGAGGGTTTATTGAAGAGGGGGGAATGTGATCTCCCAGCTCTAGGGCCGGAGATTAGGGCACGGCCATTCTGATCCTCTAAAGAGGTGCAGAAAGCCTCCAGGAAACAAAAGCCTCATAGAGAACCAGTTTACATTGAGCCCAACTCCCTGGCAAGGGGTGGTGCTACTCCGCCCAGGCAAAGACAACTGAGAAGCAGCACAGCAGGACCCTCCCCCAGAAGACCAACTGGAAAAACAGGTAGACAACTAGTTTATGGATCCCACAAAACTGTAAAACTCCAGCTACAGGGTAAAATAGTATATTTATCTCAAGGTTTTTTTCTCATGATCCATTTAACTCTCAGTCTAAGATTTTCCATTTCATTTTTTTTCTTTTTTCCCAGTTGTCACTTATTTTACCAACTGTTTTTATCTACATTTTAATGATATATGCTTCATTTGGGGGCTTTTTGACTCTATTCAATTTTATTTTTGTATATATATATATATATATGTTTTGCTTTCTTTGCAATTTTGGGATTAATGTCTTCTAGCACAGAGACAAAAATATACTCAGGAACAAGTAGATGACCATGCTTTGTCCACCCTGTGAGATTATAGTCTCTCCCCCCACACACACTTTTTTTCTCTTTTTCTTTTTTGCTTTGGATTTGTTAGCTTTTCTATTTTGGTTTCCAAACACTTTGGATTTCTCTAGTGTGTATTTTGTTTGGGTCATGGTTGATATTTTGGACCCTACTCACTCTTTCACCCATTCTTCTCTGGGAAAAATTACTAGAAGGAGGAATTCACAATGAAAGAAAGAACCAGAGGTAATGTTCTCTGCCACAGATATAATCAATAAGGATATAAGTAAGATGTCAAAGATGGAATTCAAGAGAGCAATTATAAAGTTAATAGCTGGGCTTGAAAAAAAAACATAAAAGCAGAGAAACTCTTAGTGCAGAAATGAGATCTAATCAGGCTGAACTTAAAAATGCTATAACTGTGATGCAGTATAAATTGGATGTTCTAAGAGCTAGAGTGAATGAGGAGGAAGAGAGATTAAGTGATCTAGAAGATAGGCTGATGGAAAGGAAGAAAGCTGAGGAAAAGAGAGAAAAATAAATCAGAGCCCATGAAGAAAGGGTTTGAGAAATTAATGATGCCTTGAAATGAATGAATATCAGAATTATTGGTGTGCCTGAGGGTGAAAACAGAGAGAGAGAAAGCCAGAAAGTATATTTGAGCAAATTATGACTGAGAACATCCCTAATGCGGGGAAGGAAACAAGCATTAATATCCAAGAGACAGAGAGGACCCTTCCCCAAATCAATAAAAATAGATCAACAACCCAACATTTAACAGTGAAACTTGCAATTTTAGAGAAAAAGAGAGAATCATGAGAGCAGCTCAAGACAGAATGTTGCTTACCTACAGAAGGAGGACTATCAGACTAAGATCAGACCTATCCACAGAAAACTGGCAGGCCAGAAAGGGGAAGCATGATATATTCAGGGAAATAAATGAGAAAAACATGCATCCAAGAATACTTTATATAGCAAGGCTGCCATTCAGAATGGAAGAAGACACAATTCCAGGACAGATAGAAAGAGAAAGAATATGTGACCACCAAGTCAGCCTTGCAAGAAATATTAAGAGGGATCCTGTAAGCAAAGAGAGAGCCCAACAGTAACAGACCAGAAAGAAGCAAAGGCAGTCTACAGAAACAGGGACTTTACAGGCAATACAGTGGCACTAAATGCATATCTTTCAATAGTTACTCTGAATGTAAATGAGCTAAATGCTCCATTCAAAAGACACAGAGTATCAAATTGATTAAAGAAACAAGACCTATCCATACGCTTTCTACAAGAGACACATTTTAGACCTAAGTACACCTCCAGACTGAAAGTGAGGGGGTGAAGAACCATTTACCATGTTAATGGACTCAAAAGAAAGCTGGGGTAGCAATCCTCATATCTGACAAATTAGATTTTTAAAAAAGACTATCATAAGAGATGAAGAGGCACACCAAATTATAATTAAAGGGTCTATCTAACAAGAAAGTTTAACATTTGTAAATGTTTATGTCCCCAACATGTGAGCAAACAGTTATATAAACTAATTAATAACCAAAATAAAGAAACACATTGATAATAATACAGTAATGGTAGGGAAATTCAACACCCCACTCACAGCAATGGACAGATCATCTAAGCAGAAGATCAACAAAGAAACAAGGGCTTTGAATGACACACTGGACTAGATGGACTTCACAGATATATACAGAATATTCTATCCTAAAAAACAGAACTCATTTTTCTCGGGTCCACATGGAAATTTCTCCAGAATAGATCACATACTGGGTCACAGATCAGGTCTCAACTGATACCAAAATATTGAGATTATTCCCTGCATATTTTCAGACCACGATGCTTTGAAATTTGAACTCAATCACAAGAAGAAATTTGAAAGGAGTTTAAACACTTGGAGGTTAAAGAGCATCATGCTAAAAAATGAATGGGTCAACCAGGAAATTAAAGAATTTAAAAAATTCATGGAAACTAATGAGAATGAAAACACATCTGTTGAAAACCTTTGGGATACAGCAAAGGCAGTCCTAAGAGGGAAGTACATTACAATACAAGCCTCTCTCAAAAAATTAGAAAAATCTCAAAGGCACAAACTAACCTTACACATAAAGGACCTAGAGAAACAAAAACAAATAAAGCCTAAACCAAGCAGGAGAAGAGGAAATAATAAAGATTAGAGCAGAACTCAATGAAATAGAAACCAAAAGAACAGTAGAACAGATTAATGAAACTAGAAGCTGGTTCTTTGAAAGAATTAATAAGATCGATAAACCTCTGGCCAGACTTATCCAAAAGAAAAGAGAAAGGACCTAAATTAATAAAATCATGAATGAAAGAGGAGAGATCACAACCAACAACAAAGAAATACAGAGAATTTTAAGAACATATTATGAGAAACTATATGCCAACAGATTAGGCAATCTGGAAGAAATGGATGCATTCCTGGAAACTTAAAAACTACCAAAACTGAAAGAGGAAGAATGAGAAAATCTGAGAAGACACATAATCAGCAAGGATATTGAACGAGTAATCAAAAACCTCCCAAAAAAACAAGAGTCCAGGGCCAGATGGCTTCCCAGGGGAATTCTACCAAACATTTAAAGAAGAAATAATACCTATTCTACTGAAGGGGTTTCAAAAAATAGTTTGGAAGTAAAACTTCCAAACTTATTGTATGAGGTCAGCATTACCTTGATCCCAAGACCAGACAAAGACCCATCAAAAAGGAGAATTACAGACCAATATCCTTGATGAACATGGATGCAAAAATTCTCACCAAAATACTAGCCAATAGGTTCCAACAGCACATTAAATGAATTATTCACCATGATCAAGTGGGTTTTATTCCTAGGATGCAAGGGTGGTTCAACATTTGCAAATCAATCAATGTGATAGATCACATTAATAAAAGAAAAGACAAGAACCATCTGATTCTCTCAATTGCAGCAGAAAAAGCATTTGACAAAATATAGCATCTTTTCTTGGTTAAAACTCTCCAAGGTGTAGTGACAGAGAGAACATACCTCAATATCCTGAAAGCCATTTAAAAAAGCCCACAGCAAATATCATTCTCAGTGGGGAAAAACTGAGAGCTTTTCCCTTAAGGTCAGGAACACGACAAGGATGCCCACTCTCATCACTATTGTTCAACATAGTAGTAGTGGTCCTAGCCTTAGCAATCAGAAAAAAAAAAAAAAAGAAAGAAAGAAACAAAAGGCATCCAAATTGGCAAAGAAGTCATGACATAATACTTTACGTGGGAAACCCAAAAGACACCACCCCAAAATTGCTAGAACTCATACAGCAATTCAGCAATGTGGCAGGATACAGAATCAATGCTCAGAAATCAGTTGCATTTATATACACTAACAATGTGACTGGAGAAAGAGAAATTAAGGAATTGATCGCATTTACAATTACACCAAAAACCATTAGATACCTAAGAATAAACCTAACCAAAGAGGTAAAGGATCTGTATTTTGAAAACTACAGAAGACTTAGGAAAGAAATTGAGGAAGACACAAAGAGATGGAAAAACATTTCATGCTCATGGATTAGAAAAATAAACATTGTTAAAATGTTTATGCTGCCCAGAGCAATCTACACATTCATTGTAATCCTTAACAAATTACTATCAACATTTTTCACAGAACTGGAACAAACAATCCTCAAATTTGTGTGGAACCAGAAAAGACCCCGAATAGCCAGGGGAATGTTGAAAAAGATAACCAAAGTTGAGGGCATCACAATGCCTGACTTCAAGCTGTATTACCAAGCTGAGATCATCAAGACAGCATGGTATTAGCACAAAAACAGACACATAGATCAATGGAACAGAATAGAGAGCCCAGAAATGGACCCTCAACTCTATGGTCAACTAATCTTTGACAAAGCAGGAAAGGATATCCAGTGGAAAAGAGACAGTCTCTTCAATAAATGGTGCTGGGAAATTGGACAGCCCAATGCAGAAGAATGGAACTGGACAATCCTATTACACCATACATAAAGATAAACTAAAAATGGATGAAAGACCTCAATGTCAGACAGGAATCCGTCAAAATCCCAGAGGAGAATACAGGCAGTAACATCTTCGACCTTGGCTGCAGCAGCTTCTTACAAGACATGTCTCTAAAGGCAAGGGAAACAAAAGCAAAAATGAACTTTTGGGACTTAATCAAGATAAAAAGCTTCTGCACTGGGGCGCCTGGGTGGCTCAGTCGTTAAGTATCTGCCTTCGGCTCGGGTCATGATCCCAGAGTCCTGGGATCGAGCCCCGCATCAGGCTCCCTGCTCAGCGGGAGGCCTGCTTCTCCCTCTCCCACTCCCCCTGCTTGTGTTCCCTCTCTCGCTGTCTCTCTCTCTATCAAATAAATAAATAAATAAAATCTTGAAAAAAAAAAAAAGCTTCTGCGCTGCAAAGAATACAGTCAACTAAACTAAAAGGCAACCTATGGAATGGGAGAAGATATTTGCAAATGACATATCAGATAAAGGGCTGGTATCCAAGATCTATAAAGAACTTATCAAGCTCAACACCCAAAAAACAAATAATCCAGTCAAGGAATAGGCAGAAGACATGAACAGACATTTCTCCAAAGAAGACATACAAACAGCCAACAGATACATTTAAAAAATGCTCCATATCACTTGTCATCAGGGAAATACTAATCAAAACCACAATGAGATACCACCTTACACCAGTTAGAATGGCTAAAATTAACAAGACAGGCAACAACAAATGTTGGTGAGGATGTGGAGAAAGGGGAACGCTCTTACACTGTTGGTGGGAATGCAAGCTGGTGCAGCCACTCTGGAAAACAGTATGGAGGTTCCTCAAGAAGTTAAAAATAGAGCTACCCTATGATCCAGGATTGCACTACTAAGTATTTACCCCAAAAATACAGATATAGTGAAAAGAAGGGGCACCTGTACCCCAATGTTCATAACAACAATGCCCACAATAGTCAAACTTTGGAAGGAGCCAAGATGTCCTTCAACAGATGAATGGATAAAAAAGATGTGTTCATATATACATTGGAATATTACTCAGCCATCAGAAAGGATGAATACATACTATTTACATCCATGTGGGTGGAACTGGAGGGTATTATAATAAGTGAAAAATTCAATCAGAGAAAGATATTTGTCATATGGTTTCACTCATGTGGAATACAAGAAATAGTGCAGAAGATCATAGGGAAAGGGAGGGAAAACTGAATTGGAAGAAACAGAGAGGGAGAGAAACCACGAGAGTCTCTTGACTCTGGGAAACAAACTGAGAGTTTCAAAATGGAGGTCAGTGGGGAATGGGGTAACTTGGTGATTTGCTTTAAGGAGAGCACATGCTGTGATGAACACTGGGTGTTATATGCAACTGATGAATCATTGAGCACTACATCAGAAACTAATGATGTATTATATGTTGGCTAATTGAATTTAAATTTAAAAAAAAAGCATAGTGTAGGAAGATCTAGAGTTCACCTCCTACCACAAACACACTGAAGTTACAACCACATATAGAATAATTCTCTTCAAAAAAGACTTGAAGACTAGAAAAGTTCTTCCATTACAATGGGGGGAACAGCCACATTGAGATGGGTAGGAAGGGCAGAGAAGCAGTGTTGCAAGGACCCCACTCTCAGTACAGAGACCCACAAGTATGAGGGATAACACACATGCCCAGTTCCTCTCTGAGAAGCAGGGGGTTTAATCCCCACATTGGACACTCTAGCCTATGGGACTTGCACTAGAATGGCAAGCCCCCAAAATAACTCATTTTGAAAACAAGTGGGGCTGATGTCTGGGAAACCCAGAGGATTGTAGGAAATAGAGACTCCACTCTGTAAGAGCTTGCACACATTCTCACTTGCTAAGAGGCCTAAAACACAGGCAGTAGCTTGAGAAATGTCTGGGCAGTGTCTTTTTGTTGATTAGTCTCACCAGGGGGCAGTGATCTGTTGAAGATCTCTCCAGGAACAGAAGTATTGGTAGACACCATTGTTTTTTACTTTCCTTATTCCTTGCTAGCCTCATGCTTATGGGTGCAATCTCTGGCATTCTTAATCTTCTTTGCTAGCATTGCTCCTTTGCCCCCAGAATTATCCTGCAGCCCCCCACCCTTCTAGGCCTGGTACAGAGGGTTGCCTTGGTCTGGACTTATTCACCATGGTCCTCACCCCACAAGATCTGCTGGGCAGGCTTGCCCCAATTCAGTGCTCCTCCACCAACAACGCTGCCCCACCAGCCCTAGGGGTGGGCTTGCCCTGACCCAGTGCTCTTCCACTGTGACACTGTCCTCTTCTTTCTCAGAAGGCACATGCTCTCAACACAAGGAACACTCTCCTCGCCCCATGAATGCCTTGTACTTCTGGCTAAGGTTGTTTGCATTTCTGGGTCCATGGGACTGAAACAAATGGAGAAACAGAGCTTAGCAGGCTATCACCACCACAGCACTGCACACCTCCCCAACCATATACTGACCATTCCATCCAAACAGGGAGGGGAGAAACTGCTGCTTCACCAAACACATAGAAATAAACACAGAAAGTCAAGAAAAAGAAGACCGAGGAATATGTTCCAAATGAAAGAACAAGATAAAACTTCAGAAAAAGTCATTAATGGAATGGAGATAGGATATCTACTTAATAGAGATTTCAAAGTAATGGTTATAAAGATGCTCACAAAACTTGGGAGAAGAATATATGAACACAGTGAGATCTACAGCAAAGAGATGCAAAATATAAGAAAGCTCCAAATGGAACTTAGAGAACTGAAAAATACAATAATCAAACTTTAAAGTATACTATAGGGGTTCAACATCAGACTAGATGAAGCAAAAGAACGGATCAGTGAGCTGGAAGAAAAAGCAATGGAAATCACCCAGGCAGAGCAGCAATAAGAAAAAAAAAGGTAAAGATTCCTTAAGAGATCTCTGAGTCAACATCAAGTGGAATAACATTCGCACTATATGGGTCTCAGAAGAAGAGAGAAAAGGGCCAGAAAATTTATTTAAATAAATTATGGTTGAAAACTTTCCTAACCTAGGGAAGAAAAAGACATCCGGGTTCAGTAAGCCTCGAGAATTCCAAATAAAATGACCAAACTAATCTACACAAAGACACATTATAATTAGAATGGCAAAAGCTAAAGATAAAGACAGAATCTTAAAAGCAGCAAGGGAAAAACAGCTTCTTATGTACAGAGGAAACCCCATAACAAAATGAACAGACTTCTCAGCAGAAACTCTGCAGGCCAGAAGAGAATAAAAAGACATATTCAAAGTGCTGAAATGAAAAGACTTCCAAACAAGAATTCTCTACCCAGCAAGGTTAACATTCAAAATTGAGAGATCAAGAGTTTCTCAGGTAAGCAAATGTTGAAGGAAATCATCACCATTAAACCAGCCTTACAAGAAATGTTAAAAGGACTTATTTGACCTGAAAAGAAATAGCCCTAAATAATAACAAAAATATATATATAAGTAAAAATCTCTCTGGAAAAGATAATTATACAGGAAAAAGAGTATATCAATCACTTCTGAAGTAAGTAAAAAACAAAAGTAGTAAAATTAACTAAAGCTGCAGTAATTAGTCAAGGGATGCATAAAATAAAAGGGGTGGTGTAAAAATGTAAGGTTTGAATATGTTCAAATTTAAGTTGCTATCATCTTAAAAGATATATATATATACACACACACATATATATGGCTATATGTGAACCTCATGATAACCACAAAGCAAAAACTCATAGTAAATACACAAAGAACATGAGAAAGGAATCTAAACATAACACTAAAAAAAACCCATCAAGGGGCGCCTGGGTGGCTCAGTTGGTTAAACGACTGCCTTCGGCTCAGGTCATGATCCTGGAGTCCTGGGATCGAGTCCCGCATCGGGCTCTCTGCTCAGCAAGGGGTCTGCTTCTCCCTCTGACCCTCTTCCCTCTCGTGCTTTCTGTCTCTCATTCTCTCTCTCTCTCTCAAATAAATAAATAAAATCTTAAAAAAAAAAAAAAAAAAAACCATCAAAATACAGAGGAAGAGTGAAGAAGAAGAAATGAACAGAGAGGAACTAGGAACACAACCATACAACAATAAACAAAATAGCATTAAGTACATACTTGTCAATAATTACTTTAAATATAAATTCACTAAACTCTTTAATAAAAAGCTATAGAGTGTCTGAATGGTTTAAAAGAAAAAGGAAGAGTCCCCTATATGCTGTCTATGAGAGAATCACTTAAGAAGCAAGGACACACAGACTGAAAGTGAAGGAATGAAAAAAGATATTTCATGCAAATAGAAACAAAAGGAAAGCTGGTGTAGCTGTACTAATATCAGACAAAATAGACTTTAAAACAAAGACTGTAATAAAAGACAAAGAAGGGTATTACATAATAATAAAAGAGACAATCCAGCAAAAATATATATCATTTATAAATATATATGCATCCAACATAGGAGCACCAAAATATATAAAGCAAACATTAATGGACCTAAAGGGAGAAAATTAACAGAAATACAATAATAGTAGGTGACTTTCACCACATTTACACTAATGAATAGATCAACCAGACAGAAAATCAAAAAAGAAACATCAACCTCGAATGACACAGTCCAGATGGACTTAAAAGATGTATATAGAACATCTATCCCAAATCAGCAGAATACACATTCTTCTCAAGTGCACATGGGATATTCTTCAGGATAGAAGTCTCGATAAATTTGAGAAGAATTAAATCATATCAAGCACATTCTTTGACCACAATGGTATGACAAAAAAATCAATTACAAATAAACTGGAAAAAAAAAAACACAAAAATGTATAGATTGAACAATATGCAACTGAACAATCAAAGGGTCATTGAAGAAAGGAAAGAAGAAATTGAAAAGTACCACAAAGAGATGAATGAAAACAGAAATACAACATACCAAAATCTACAGAACACAGCAAAATTAGTACTAAGTGGTAAGTTCATAGCAATGCAACCCTGCTTCAGGTAACAAACAATTATTTTCAAATAAATAATCTAACTTTATACTTCAAGGAACTACAAAAAGAAGAACAAATGAAGTAAAAGAAGGAAATAATAAGATCAGAGTAGAAATAAATGAAATATAGACAAAATAATAGAAATGATCACTGAAATCAATAATTTGTTCTTTAAAAAGATAAAATTTACAAGACTTTAAGTGGAATAATCATGGAAATAAGAGCAAAGATTCAAATAAAATCAAATGAAACAGAAGTTAAAACTGATACCACAGAAATACAAAAGATTATGAGACCACAATGAACAAATATATGACAACAAATTGGAAAACCTAGAATAAATGGACAAATTCTGAGAAACATAATCTTCCAAGACTGAATCATGAGAAAATAGAAAATCTGAATAGACCAATTATTAGTAAGAAGATTGAATCAAAACCTCCAAATAAAAGTGCAGAAACAGCTTCACTGGGCGCCTGGGTGGCTCAGTTGGTTAAACGACTGCCTTCGGCTCAGGTCATGATCCTGGAGTCCCGGGATCGAGTCCCACATCGGGCTCCCTGCTCAGCAGGGAGTCTGCTTCTCCCTCTGACCCTCCTCCGTCTCGTGCTCTCTCTCATTCTCTCTCTCGCAAATAAAAAAAAAAAGAAAGAAAGAAACAACTTCACTGGTGAATTCTACCAAACATTCAAAGATGATTTAATAGCTATCTTTCTCAAAGTCTTCCCAAAATTTGAAGAGGAAGGATTGCTTCAAACTCATTTTCTGAGCCCAGCATTATCCCGATACTAAAAGCAGACAAGGACTACACACACACACACAAAGAAAATTATTGGCCAATATCCTTAATGAACATTGATGCAAAAATACTCAACAAAGTATTAGTCAAATGGGGGATTCAACAATACCTTAAAAGGATCATATACCATGATTAAGTGGGATTTATTCAAGGGATGCAAGAATGGTTTAACATCTACAAATCAATCAACATGATACACTACACTAACAACATGAAGGATGAAAACCATATAATCATCTCAATAGACACAGAAAAAGCATCTAACAAAATTCAACATCTTTTTATGATAAAAACTCTCAACAAAGTGGTATAGAATAGATGTACTTCAACATAATAAAGGCTTTATATGACAAACCCACAGCTAACATCATGCTCAGTGGTGAGAATCTGAAAGCTTTTCCACTAAGGTCAGGAAAAAACAAGGATGTGTACACTCTTGCCACTTTTATTCAACATAATACTGGAAGACCTAGCCACAGCAATTAGATAAGAAAAAAGAAAAGAAAAGCATCAATTTCAGAAAAAGAATAAGTAAAACTTTCACTATTGAAAATGACATAATACTTACATAGAAAACCCTAAAGGATCTACAAAAAAAACAAAATAAATATGTGCTAGGGCTGTTAGAATAAATTAATTCAGTAAAGTGTCATTATACAAAATCAATCTAAAGAAATGAGTGACATTTCTATGCATTAATAACAAACTATCAGAAAGAGAAATTAAGAAAACAATCCTATTTGCAATTGCATCAAAAAGAATAAAATACTGGGAATAAATTTAATCAATGAAGTGAAAGATCCATACACTGTAAACTATAAAACAATTGATGAAGGAAATTGAAGACACAAATACATGAAAAGATAGTCCATGCTTGCAGATTAAAAAATCAATATTGTTAAAATATCCATGATGCCCAAAGCAATCTAGAGATTCAATACAATCCTTATTAAAATGTCAGTGGCAGGGCGCCTGAGTGGCTCAGTCGTTAAGTGTCTGCCTTGGGCTTGGGTCAGAAGCCTGCTTCTCCCTTTCCCACTCCCCCTGCTTGTGTTCCTTCTCTCCCTGTCTCTCTCTCTGTCAAATAAATAAATAAAATCTTTAAAAAAAATGTCAATGGCATTTGTCAAAGAATTAGAACAATAATTCTAAAATTTGTATGGAATCACAAAAAAATTCTCAATAGCCAAAGTGGTCTTGAGAAAAAACAAAGCTGAATGTATCATTCTCCCTGACTTCAAAGTATATTAAAAAGCTATAGTAATTGAAGCAGTATAGTACTGGCATAAAAGAAGACACACATATCAATGGAACAAGATTGAATGCCTAGAAATATGTGTATATATATATATATATATATATATATATATATATATATATATATATATATAATTAATTTATGATGAAGGGACCAAAAATGTACAATGGAGGAGAAAACAGTCTGTTCAATAAATAGTGTTGGAAAAGTGGTCAGCTACATACAAAATAATGAAACTAGATCACTCTTTTACACTCTATACAAAAATTAAGTCAAAATGGATTAAAGACTTGAACATAAGACCTGAAATAATACAGGGCGCCTGGGTGGCTCAGTCGGTTGGGCTGCTGCCTTTGGCTCGGGTCATGATCCCAGGTTCCTGGGATTGAGTCCCACATTGGGCTCCTTGCTTGGCGGGGAGCCTGCTTCTCCCTCTGCCTGCCTCTCCCCCTGCTTATGTTCTGTCTCTCTCTCTGACAAATAAGTAAAAAAAAATAAATAAATAAATAAAAAAAGACCTGAAATAATACAACTCCTAGAAGAAAACATAGGCAGTAACCTCCTTGACATTGGTCTTAGTGATGTTTTTGTGGATCTGACTCCAAAGGCAAGGGAAACAAAAGCAAAAATAAACAAATAATATTACAACAAACTAAAACTCATTTGCACAACGATGGAAACCAACATCAAAACACAAAGGCAACCTACTAGAGGATATTTGCAAATCACATATCCAGCAAGTTTCCAATACTCAAAATACGTAAAAACTCATAAAACTTAAAAACAAACAAACAAACAAACAAAACCAACCTGAGTAAAAATGGGCATAAGACCTGAATAGACATTTTCCAAAGAAGTCATACAGATGGCCAACAGACACATGAAAGTATGTTCAACATCACTAATCATTATGAAAATGCAAATTAAATGTGATTACAATGTGATATTACCTCATACCAGGTAGATTGGCTATCATCAAAAAGGCAAGAAATAACAACTCCTGGAGAGGATTTGGACACAAAAGAACCCTCACACACTGTTGGTGGGTTACAAACTGGTGCAGCCACTGTGGAACACAGTATGGAGATTTTTCAGAAAGTTAAGAATAGAAATACCATATGATCCAGCTATTCCACTATTCGGTATTTATCCAAAAAATATGAAAACACTAATTTAAATATATGTATGCACCCCAATGTTCACAGCAGCATTATTTACAACTTGAGGAAACAACTTAAATGTCCATCAGATAAATGGATAAAAAAAAAGCTTTGTATATATATACACAATATAATACTACTCAGTCATAAGAAACAAATCTTGCCATTTGCAATAACATGGATGGACCTTCAGGGTATTATGTTAGGTGAAATAAGCAGAAGGAGAAAGACAAAAACAGTATGATTTCACACATAAATGGGAGTTTAAAAAACATCACAACCAAACTAAACAAAACAATAACATCAAAAAACAAATAAATGGGGAAAAAAATAAAAACAAACTCATAGACACAAAGCAGAGATTGGTGTTTATCAGAAGGGAAAGGATTTGAAGGTAGGCAAAATGGATGAAGGGGGTCAAATGTATGGTGTTGGATGGTAACTAGAATTTTGGACGTGACTACTTTGTAATGAATACAGATGTCAATTTATAACATTGTACACCTGAAACATATAATGTTATATACCAATTTTATCTCAATAAAAGAAATACTTGTGCTCCTTGGCACGGTTGAATTCATAATGTAATTCAACTCTATGAACATAAAGTCTCCTTCATTACTAGTGAAGAAATAAATTGTTCTGGCAAATACAGAGGGAGTTGTGTGCACTTTACATGACAGCTGTTTATAGAATGCAAAAGAAATATTATAATTAGTACTTTCCAAGGCACTAATTTGTCAGAAATATGCCATTTCAACTCAATTTTTCTCTCAAAGACAGGTAGAGCAGGATTTATACCCATCATTTTTTCCTCCTATATACAACAGGTATTTGTATTCATTCCTTATTTAAAAACCACAATGCACCAGAGACAGACCCATATGAGGTTCTCATTGCTCACTTCAGGGACAATTAGAAGCCCATTTAGCAGAATAATTTGTGTGACTAACTCACAGGCTCTGAAGTCTGCAAGCTTAATTTCATACCCTAGCTTACCAACTATTTTCTATGTGATAATGACCGAATCACTTGCCCTCTCTGATCTCTGGTTTCTTATCTTAAAACCTGTTATTAGGATAAAATAAGATTAAACTTTTAAAATACCTAGCAGAATTGGAAGATGGCAGCAGAGTAGGAGGTCCCTAGGCTTGCTTCATTCCCCCAATACAAATAGGTAACCATCAAATCATTCTAAATAGACCCAAAAAATGACCTGAAGACTAGCAGAACAAACTCCATAACTAAGGGTAGAGAAGAGACCACATTGAAAAAGGTAGGAAGTACAGAGATGTGATATGGGAGGGAAACAGATTGTGGCTACTGTGGTAGGAAGGGAGCCATGGTTATGAAGAAGGGCAAGAGAGAGAAAAACACAGAGTGGAGTGAATTGGGAAAATGAATCTCCATAGGAATTGGCTTGGAAAGTGAGAGGGGGAAAAATTATGTAACTTCTGGCAACCCAGCAGGCCTTAAAGCCTGCAGTTTTAAAGGTCAGTGGGCTTGGCTGGGTTGAGCCTGGAGGGCATTGGGGCTGCTCCTGGAGAGAAGGCAAGCAAACAACCTGAGGACACACAGTGTGGAAACAACCTGAAGAGCATATGAGATGCATAGTGGGGAGTTTACTTGCTTATTTCAGAGTATCTCCCAGAGAGGCAGCATTCCTGGAGGGACATCAAGAACAAAGGAACTGACCAATGTTATTTCCCTACCTGTCCCTCATCATAAGTACAGGACCACCTGTGGGAACCAATCTGGCACCAACACTCACTACCTAACTTGCTTACACCAAGCTCCACATACACCCCCCCTTCATGATCCAGCAGAACTATACTTTCCTGTCTCACTTGTCTCAGTCCTAAGAAGAATGGCTCAAAACCCTGCACACATCCCATATCCTGGCTTGGGAGTTTGGCATAGGCTCAGTTCCAGTGGCATTGGTGACAGGTTTCATTTCACAGGTAGATCAGAGCACACTTAGTTAAAATGCACCACATTCAGGTGAGGAACGAAGCACTGCCCAGAACAGGCAAAGACAACATTTGCAGAAGATTGACCTGAAGGATAAAGAGACCAGGATAAAACAGCACAGTACATGCAATACACATTGGACACACCCCTGGAAACACCAGGCCCTGGGGAACAGGGGACATTACCCAAAAGAGCACTACAGAAGTACTTCTTCATAAGGCTGTTACCCTCAAGAGCAGGAGATATAGCACACTTTCCAAAAACAAGGAAACAGGCACAGAGACTTAGACAAAATGAGAAAACAGAGGAATTTGTGTCAAATGAAAGAATAGGACAAGGCCACAGTCAGAGATATACCAAAACAGATATAAGTACAGGCCTGATAGAGAATTGAAAGCAATGATTGTAAAGATACTCACTGGACTACAGAATGGAGGGGAAGACATCCGTAAAACCCTTACCACAAAGATAAAGAATCATATAGTAGAGATAAAGGGTTCAATAAACAAAATAAGAAACATGCTTGATAGAATGAACAGCAGGCTGAAAGAAGCAGAGGAATGAATTAAAGACCAAGAAGAAGGCAGTAATGGAAAGTAATCAAGCTGAACAAAAGAATTATGCAAAATGAAAATAAACTTAGGGAAATCAGTGACTACATCAAATGTAATAACATTTATATCATAGGAGTCCCAGAAGAAAATGATAGAGAAAAGGGGGCAGAAAATTTATTTGAAGATATACTAGCTGAAAACTTCCTTAATCCGGGGAAGGACAGAGGTACCCAGATTCAGGAGTCACAAGAACCCCCAACAAAATCAACAAAGGCAGTTGCACACAAATATATATTGTAATAAAATTTGCAAAATACAATGATAAAGAAAAAAATTTTAAAATAACAAGACAAAGGAAGGTAGTAACATACGGGGGAAACCCCATAAGACTAGCAGGGAACTTTTCAGCAGAAACTTTCCAAGCCAGAAGGCAGAGGCATGATATATTCAAAGTGCTGAAAGGGAATAGGCAGGCAAGAATATTCTATGCACCAAAGCTATCATTCAGAATAGAAGGAGAAATAGTTTCCCCTACAAACAAAACTAAAGGAGTTCATGACCATAAAACCAGCCCTGCAAGAAATATTAAAGGGACTGTTTGAGTGGAAAAGAGACCAAAAGTGACACTATGAAGATAGGAAACACAAAAGCATTAAAATTAATATTTCTGTAAAATATCAGTCAAGGAACTTACAAAATAAAAGGATGTAAAATATGACAACATATACCTAAAATGTGGGGAAGAGAGGAGTAAAGAATGGGTTCAAACTTAAAAAATAATCACCTTAATATAGATGGTTTTATGCAGAACATGTTCTAAATAAACCTGAAGGCAACAATATATCAAAAAACACTAATATATAGGCAAAAAATAAAGAGAAAGAAATTCAAATATATCACCAAGGACAATCAGCAAACTATGAAAGAGTGAAAGAATAGAAAGGATCAGAGAAAACCACAAAACAAGTAATAAAATGAAAATAAATACATATCTATCAATAATTACCTTGAATGTAAATGGATTAAATGCTCCAATTAAAGATATATAGGGTGACAAACTGGATAAAAAACACAAGATCCATTTATATGCTATGTACAAGAGACTCATTTTAGAACTAAAGACACTGCAAATTGAAAGTGAGGTGATGAAGAAATATCTATCATGCAAATTAATGTCAAAAGAAAGAAGAGTAGCAGTACTTGCTTTGGACAAAATAGGCTTTAAAACAAAGACCGTAACAAAAGATAAAGAAATACACTATATAATAAAGGGGACAATCAAACAGAAGATATAACAATTGTAAATATTTCTGCACCCAACATAGGAACACCCAAATACACGAGAAATTTAATAAACAAAGAAACTAATCAGTAAAAATAAAATAACAGTAGGAGACTTTAACACCCTACTTATATCAATGGATAGGTCATCTAAACAGAACATCAACAGAAAGCAATGTCTTTGAATGACACACTAGAGCAGAATGATTTAACAGATCTATTCAGAACATTCCATCCAAAAACAGCAGAATACACATTGTTTTCAATTGCACATGGAACTTTCTTTACAATACATCATATATTAGACCACAAAATAGTCCTCAACAAATTCAAGAAGGTCAAAATCATACCATGCATCTTTTCTGACCATGAAGATATGAAACTAGAAGTCAACCACAAGAAAAAATCTGGATATACCACAAACACATGGAGGTTAAATAAGATGCTACCAAACAATGAATGGGTAAATCAAGAAGTAAAAGAAGAAATCAAAAAGTACATGGAAACAAATGAAAACTCAAACACAATGGTTCAAAACCTTTGGAACAAGGCAGAAGAAATTCTAAGAGGGAAGTTTATAGCAATACATGGCTACTTCAAGAAGTGAGAAGAATCTCAACTAAACCACCTAACCTTACACTTATAGGAGCTAAAAAGAGAAGAACATACAAAACCTAAAACCATCAGAAAGAAGGAAATAATATTAGAGCAGAAATAAATGACATAGAAACTAAAACAAACAAATAAAACAAAACAAAAACAACAAACACAATAGAACAGATCAATGAAACCAGGAGCTGGTTCTTTGATAAACTTAATAAAATTGATAAACCTCTAGCCAGGAAATCAAGAAAAAAGGGGAAAGGACTCAAATAAAATCACAACCGAGAGAGGAGAAATAACAACCAACACCACAAAAATACAATTATAAAAAAGTATTATTAAAAATTATATGCCAACAAATTGGAAAACCTAGAAGAAATGGATGAATTTCTAGAAACATATAAGCTACCAGAATATATAAAATATAAATATAAACTGAATATAAAATATAACATATAAGCTGAAGCAGGAAGAAGTAAAAAATTTGAATAGATTGATTACCAGCAAGGAAATTTAATCAATAATCAAGAAACTCTCTAGGAACAAAAATCCAGGATCAAATGGCTTCACAGGAGATTTCTCCCAAACATTTATTTTATTTTTTTTTTAATTTTTATCTCCCAAACATTTAAAGAACAGTTAATACCTATACTTCTCAAACTATTCCAAAAAATAGAAAAGGAAGGAAAACTTCCAAATTCATTCTTTTTTGACAGCATTACCCTGATACCAAAACCAGGTAAAGACTCCACCAAAAAAAAGAACTACAGGCCAATATCCATTATGAATATGGATCCAAAAATTCTCAGTAAAATACTAGCAAACCAAATCCAAAAATATACTAAAAAAAATCAGTCACCATGATCAAATGGGATTTAGTCCTAGACTGCAAGGGTGGCTCAATATTCACAAATCAGTTAATGGGATACACCACATTAATAAAAGAAATGGTAAAAACCATATGATCATTTCAGTAGAGGCAGAAAAAAAAATTCACAGTCTAACATCCATTCATGATAAAACCCCCAACAAAGTAGGTTTAGAGGGAACATACTTCAACATAATAAAGGCCAAATATGAAAAAAAAAAAAAAGGTAATATCATCCTCAATGGGGAAAACTGAGAGCTTTTCATTTACAGTCAGGGACAAGACAGGGCAGTCCAGTCTCACCACTGTTATTTGACATAGTCCTGGAAGTCCTAGACACAGCATCAGGCAACAAAAAGAAATAAAAGACAACCAAATTAGTAAGGAAGAAGTAAAACGTTCACTATTTGCAGATGACATGATACTATATAAATAGAAAAACCAAAAGACTCCACAAAAAAATGATTTAAAAAAATGTAGTGAAGTCTCAGGATACAAATCAATGTACAGAAATCTGTTGCATTTCTATACATTAATAATAAAGCAGCAGAAAGAGAAATTAAGTAAACAATCCCATTTATAATTGCACCAAAACAATAAGATACCTAGGAATAAATCTAATCAAAGAGGTAAAAGATCAGTATTCTGAAAACTATAGGACACTTATGAAAGAAATTGAAAATGACACAAAGAAATGGAAAAACAGCCCATGCTCATGCAATAGAAGGACAAACATTGTTAAAATTTCTATACTAACCAAAGCAATCTACACATTTAATTCAGTCCCTATCAAAATACCACCAGCATTTTTCAAAGACCTAGAACAAAGAATTCTAAATTTGTATGGAACCTCAAAAGACTCCAAATACTGAAGAGCAAAGCTGGAGGCATCACAATTCCAAGTGTCAAGTTATATTACAAAGCTGTAGTGATCAAAACAGTATGGTATTGGCACAAGAATAGACACATAGATCAATAGAATAGAATAGAGAACCCAAAAATGGACCCTCAACTCAATGGTCAACTAATCTTAAAAAAACAGGAAAGAATATCCAATGGGATAAAAGATAGTATCTTCAACAAATGGTGTTGGGAAAACTGGACAGCAACATGCAAAAGAATGGAACTGGACCACTTTCTTACACCCTACACAAAAATAAATTCAAAATCCATGAAAGACCTAAATGTAAGACCTGAAACCATAAAAATCCTAGAGGAGAACACAAGCAGTACCCTCTTTGATGTGGGTCATACCAACTTCTTTCTAGATGTGTCTCCTTAGGCAAGAGAAACAAAAGCAAAAATAAACTATTGGGACTTCATGAAAATAAAAATCTTTTGCAGCACAAAGAAAACAACCAACAAAACTAAAACATAACCCATGGAATGGGAGAGGATATTTGCAAATGACTTATCTAATAAACGGTTTTTACCCAAAAGATATAAAGAACTTATCAAGTTGAACTCCCCAAAAACAAATAATCCAGTAAAAAAATGGGCAGAGTCATCGGGGTGGAGCAAGATGGTGTAGGAGTAGGAGACCTGCATTTCCTCTGGTCTCAGGAATTCAGCTGGATAGGGATCAAACCATTCTGAACACCTATAAACTCAACAGGAGATCAAAGAAAAGAATAGCAACAACTCTCTGAACAGAAAAGCAACGACTTTCTGGAAGGTAGGACGTGCAGAGAAGTGAATCGAGGCGATATTCAGGAGGATAGATGGCGGGGGAGAGGACCTCTGTTGGCCACTTCTGGCAAGTGATAGAGCAGCAGAGCACAAAATCGGAACTTTTAGAAGTCGGCTCCGCTGAGGGACGTCGCTCCAGTGGCTAAGCGGGGGTGGAACCCTCCTGGGACAGTGTGGTCTCAAGACCCTCAGGGTCACAGAAACACCAGAGGTGCCTGAGTGCGGCAGAGCTCCCAGGTATCGGAGCAGGGAAGCTGGCTGCAGAGATGGAGCCGATGCACGGGCTCTCAGCTTGGGGTTGCCATAAATGATGATCCGTGGCACAGTCGGGCCACTGCTCTTCCAGCAGGGACCCAACAAGCGTTAGATCTGGGGAGACTCCCCTTCCTCCCCTGGGAGGAGTAGCGTGGGAGCACTCCGCAGGGATCTGCTGGGTTTGGAGACTCCACACGGGGTCGGGTGCCAGAGATAGAAACGCTCAGTCACAGGCCGGGTGGGCATGGAGTGCGGCTGGAGACCGGGAAGACGGGAGTGACTGACTGCTTTTCTCTGGGGGCGCACTGAGGAGCGGGGCCTGAGTCCTCGGCTCCTCTGGGCAGAGATTGGGAGGTCGCCATTTTCACTCTCGTCCTCCAAAGCTGTACGGAAAGCTTGCAGGGAACAAACACTCCCAAGAGCAAACCCGAGCAGATTACTTAGCCCTGACTGGCAAGGGCGGGGCAATTCCACCTCCGGGAAAGACATTTGGGAACCACGGCAACAGGCCCCTCCCCCAGAAGATCAGCGAGAACAGCCACCTAAGACCAAGTTTACCCATCAATGAGAATGGTGGAACTCCAGTGCTAGGGGAATAATGCACATAGAATCCATGGCTTTTTTACCATGATTCTTTATTCTTTCAAAGTTAATTTTTTTTAACTGTCTTTTTTTTTAAATTTTTCTTTTTCCCTTTTTCAACCATCTTATCAATCCCTTTTTTAAAAAAACATTTTTATTTTTTCATTTTTAAAATCATATTCTATCCCTTCATAGTAGTTACCCGTATTTTTGGCATCTATATATATAAGTTGTTCTCTCTTTAAAATTTTGAGATAGTTTCATCTAAAAGATCAAAATATACCCTAAAACTCTACTGTATGGTTTTTTTCTACTCTCCTGCCTGATCACATTCTCTCCCTTTTTTTTTTCTTTTTTTTTAAATCCTCTTCTTTCTTTTTTCAAACAACTTCTTATCAATTCCTTTTATAAAATTTTATATAATTTTCCTCTTTACAGTCATATTCCATCCCTTCATTGTATCTACCCTTATTTTTGTACATATATGTTTTTCTTTCTTTAAAATTTTGGGAGGCACTTTCTTCTAACAGACCAAAATACACCCAAATTCTAGTGTGTGGCACTGATCTATGTACCAGCCTGATCATATTTGATCATATTCTGTTTTTTTGTTTTGTTCTGTTTTTGTTTGTTTTTATCTTTTTTTTTTAAAGATTTTATTTATTTATTTGAGACAGAGAGAATGAGATACAGAGAGCATGAGAGGGAAGAGGGTCAGAGGGAGAAGCAGACTCCCTGCCAAGCAGGGAGCCCGATGCGGGACTCGATCCTGGGACTCCAGGATCATGACCTGAGCCGAAGGCAGTCGCTTAAACAACTGAGCCACCCAGGCACCCCTGTTTGTTTTTATCTTTTTCTTTTCTTTTTTTTTTCTTTTTTCTTTCTTTCCCTTTTTTTTCCCACTGCTTCAGGTCTTTTCTGATTTGTTTAGAGTATATTTTCTGGGAACATTGTTACCCTGTTAGCATTTTGTTCTCTCATTAATCTATTCTCCTCTGCACAAAATGACAAGATGGAAAAAATCACCTCAAAAAAATAACAAGAGGTAGTACCGACTGCCAGGGACTTACTCAATATGGACATTAGTATGATGTCAGATCTAGAGTTTAGAATCATCACTTTAAAGATACTAGCTGGGCTTGAAAAAAATATGGAAGTTATTAGAGAAACCCTTTCTGGAGAAATAAAAGAACTAAAATCTAACCAAGTCAAAATCAAAAAGGTTATTAAGGAGGTGCAATCAAAAATGGGGGAGCTAACTGCTAGGATAAATGAGGCAGAAGAGAGAATCAGTAATATAGAAGATGAAATGATGGAAAATAAAGAAGCTGAGAAAAAGAGAGATAAACAACTACTGGATCACAAGGGCAGAATTCGAGAGATAAGCAATACCATAAGATGAAACAGCATTAGAATAATTTGGGATCCCAGAAGAAGAAGAAAGAGAGAGAGGGGCAGAAGGTATATTGGAGCAAATTATAGCAGAGAATGTTCCCAATTTGGGCAAGGAAACAGGCATGATATCCAGGAGGCACAGAGAACCCCTCTCAAAATCAATAAAAATAGGTCAACACCCCAACATCTAATAGTAAAACGTACGAGTCTCAGAGACAAAGAGAAAATCCTGAAAGCAGCTCGGGAGAAGAGATATGTAACCTACAAAGGTAGAAACATTAGATTGGCAACAGACCTATACAGAGAGACCTGGCAGGCCAGAAAGGACTGGCAGAATATATTCAGAGCACTAAATGAGAAAAATATGCAGCCAAGAATACTATATCCAGCTAGGCTGTCATTGAAAATAGAAGGAGAGATAAAAAGCTTCCAGGACAAACCAATCTAAAGGAATTTGCAAACACAAAACCAACCCTACAGGAAATTTTGAAGGGGGTCCTCTAAGCAAAGAGAGAGCCTAAAAGCAACATAGACCAGAAAGGAACACAGACAATATACAGTAACAGTCACCTTACAGGCAATACAGTGGCACTAAATTCATATCTTTCAACAGTTACCCTGAATGTAAATGGGCTCAATGCCCCAATCAAAAGACACAGGCTATCAGATTGGATTAAAAAACAAGACCTATCGATATGCTGTCTGCAAGAGACTCATTTTAGATCCAAAGACACCTCCAGATTGAAAGCGAGTGGGTGGAAAACCATTTACCATGCTACTGGACACCAAAAGAAAGCTGGGGTGGCAATCCTTATCTCAGACACATTAGATTTTAAACCAAAGACTGTGATAAGAGATGAGGAAGGACACTATATCCTACTTAAAGGGTCTATCCAACAACAAGATCTAACAATTGTAAATATCTATGCCCCTAACATGGGAACAGCCAATTATATAAGGCACTTAATAACAAAAGCAAAGAAACACATTGACAACAATACAATAATAGTGGGGGACTTTAACACCCCCCTCACTGAAATGGACAGATCATCTAAGCAAAAGATCAACAAGGAAATGAAGACTTTAAATGACACACTGGACCAAATGGACTTCACAGACATATTCAGAACATCCCATCCCAAAGTAACGGAATACACATTCTTCTCTAGTGCCCATGGAACATTCTCCAGAATCAATCACATCCTAGGGCACAAATCAAGTCTCAATCTCAAAAGATTGGGATCATTCCCTGCCTATTTTCAGACCACAATGCTTTGAAACTAGAACTCAATCACAAGAGGAAAATCAGAAAGAACTGAAATACATGGAGGCTAAAGAGCGTCCTACTAAAGAAAGAATGGGTCAACCAGGAAATTAAAGAAGAATTTAAAAAATTCATGGAAACCAATGAAAATGAAAACACAACTGTTCAAAATCTTTGGGATGCAGCAAAGGCAGTCCTAAGAGGAAAGTATATAGCAATACAAGCCTTTCTCAAGAAACAAGAAAGGTCTCAAGTACACAACCTAACCCTACACCTAAAGGAGCTGGAGAAAGAGCAGCAAATAAAGCCTAAACCCAGCAGGAGAAGAGAAATAATAAAGATCAGAGCAGAAATCAATGAAATAGAAACTAAAAGAACAGTAGAACAGATCAACGAAACTAGGAGCTGGTTCTTTGAAAGAATTAAAAAGATTGATAAACCCCTGGCCAGACTTATCAAAAAGAGAAGAGAAATGACCCAGATCAACAAAATCATGATTGAAAGAGGAGAGATCACAACCAACACCAAGGAAATACAAACAATTATAAGAACATTTTATGAGCAACTCTATGCCAGCAAATTAGATAATCTGGAAGAAATGGATGCATTCCTAGAGATGTATCAACTACCAAAACTGAACCAGGAAGAAATAGAAAACCTGAACAGACCTATAACCAGCAAGGAAATTGAAGCAGCCATCAAAAATCTCCCAAAAAACAAAAGCCCAGGGCCAGATGGCTTTCCAGGGGAATTCTACCAAACATTTAAAGAAGAATTAATACCCATTCTTCTGAAACTGTTCCAAAAAATAGAAATGGAAGGAAAGCTTCCAAACTCATTTTATGAGGCCAGCATTACCTTGATCCCAAAACCAGACAAGGACCCCATCAAAAAGGAGAATTACAGACCAATATCCTTGATGAACATGGATGAAAAATTCTCACCAAAATACTAGCCAATAGGATCCCACAGTCCATTAAAAGGATTATTCACCACGACCAAGTGGGATTTATCTCTGGGCTGCAAGGTTGGTTCAACATCTGCAAATCAATCATCATGATACAATACATTAACAAAAGAAAGAACAAGAATCATATGATCCTCTCAATAGATGCAGAAAAAGCATTTGACAAAGTACAGCATCCTACCTTGATCAAAACTCTTCAGAGTATAGGGATAGAGGGTACATACCTCAATATCATAAAAGCCATCTATGAAAAACTTACAGCGAATATCATTCTCAATGGGGAAAAACTGAGAGCTTTCCCCCTAAGGTCAGGAATGCGGCGGGGATGTCCACTATCACCACTGCTATTCAACATAGTATTAGAAGTCCTAGCCACAGCAATCAGACAACAAAAAGAAATAAAAGGCATCCAATTGGCAAAGAAGAAGTCAAACTCTCACTTTTTGCAGACGATATGATACTTTATGTGGAAAACCCAAAAGACTCTACCCGAAAACTGCTAGAACTCATACAGGAATTCAGTAAAATGGCAGGATATAAAATCAATGCACAGAAATCAGTGGCATTACCAACAACAAGACAGAAGAAAGAGAAATTAAGGAATCAATCCCATTTACAATTACACCCAAAACCATAAGATACCTAGGAATAAATCTAACCAAAGAGGCAAAGGATCTGTACTCAGAAAACTATAAAATACTCATGAAAGAAATTGAGGAAGACACAAAGAAATGGAAAAACGTTCCATGCTCATGGATTGGAAGAACAAATATTGTGAAGATGTCAATGCTACCTAGAGCAATCTACACATTCAATGCAATCCCCATCAAAATACGATCCAGTTTTTTCAAGGAAATGGAACAAGTAATCCTAAAATTTGTATGGAACCAGAAAAGACCCCTAATAGCCAGAGGAATGTTGAAAAAGAAAAGCAAAGCTGGCGGTATCACAATTCCGGACTTCCAGCTCTATTACGAAGCTATCATCATCAAGACAGTATGGTACTGGCACAAAAACAGACACATAGATCAATGGAACTGAATAGAGACCCCAAAAATGGATCTTCAACTCTATGGTCAACTAATCTTTGACAAAGCAGGAAAGAATGTCCAATGGAAAAAAGACAGTCCTTTCAACAAATGATGTTGGGAAAATTGGACAGCCACATGCAGAAGAATGAACCTGGACCATTTCCTTACACCCCACACTAAAATAGACTCCAAATGGTTGAAAGACCTCAATGTGAGACAGGAGTCCATCAAAATCCTAAAGGAGAACACAGGCAGCAACTTCTTCGACCTCAGCCACAGCAACTTCTTCCTAGAAACATCACCAAAGGCAAGGGAAGCAAGGGCAAAAATGAACTATTGGGACTTCATCAAGATAAAAAGCTTTTGCGCAGCAAAAGAAACAGTCAACAAAACCAAAAGACAACCGACAGAATGGGAGAAGATATTTGCAAATGACGTATCAGATAAAGGGCTAGTATCCAAAATCTATAAAGAACTTATGAAACTCAACACCCAAAGAACAAAGAATCCAATCAAGAAATGGGCAGAAGACATGAACAGACATTTTTCCAAAGAAGACATCCAAATGGCCAACAGACACATGAAAAAGTGTTCAACATTGCTCGGCATCAGGGAAATCCAAATCAAAACCTCAATGAGATAGCACCTCACACCAGTCAGAATGGCTAAAATTAACAAGTCAGGAAATGACAGATATTGGTGGGGATGCGGAGAAAGGGGAACCCTCCTACACTGTTGGTGGGAATGCAAGCTGGTGCAACCACTCTTGAAAACAGTATGGAGGTTCCTCAGAAAGTTGAAAATAGAGCTACCATATGATCCAGCAATTGCACTACTGGGTATTTATCCCAAAGATAAAAATGTACGGATCCGAAGGGGTACGTGCACCCCGATGTTTATAGCAGCAATGTCCACAATAGCCAAACTGTGGAAAGAGCCAAGATGTCCATCGACAGATGAATGGATAAAGAAGAGGTGGTATATATATACAATGGAATATTATGCAGCCATCAAAAGGAATGAGATCTTGCCATTTGCAATGACGTGGATGGAACTGGAGGGTGTTATGCTGAGCGAAATAAGTCAATCAGAGAAAGACATGTATCATATGACCTCACTGGTATGAGGAATTCTTAATTGCAGGAAACAAACTGAGGGTTGCTAGAGTGGGGGGTGGGGTGGGAGGGATGGGGTGACTGGGTGATAGACACTGGGGAGGGTATGTGCACTGTTTATTGTGTAAGAGTATTGAATCACAGATCTGTACCTCTGTAAGAAATAATGCAATATATGTTAAGAAAAAAAAAAGGAGATAGCAGGAGGGGAAGAATGAAGGGGGGGAAATCAGAGGGGTGATGAATCATGAGAGACGATGGACTCTGAAAAACAAACAGAGGGTTCTAGAGGGGAAGGGGTGGGAGGATGTGTTAACCTGGTGATGGGTATTAAAGAGGGCACATTCTGCATGGAGCACTGGGTGTTATGCACAAACAATGGATCATGGAACACTACATCAAAAACTAATGATGTAATGTATGGTGATTAACATAACAATAAAAAAATTTTAAAAATGGGCAGTGTCATTGACAGACATTTCTCCAAGGAAGGTATACAGATGGCCAATAGACACATGATAGGTGTTCATCATCACTTACCATCAGGGATATGCAAGTCAAAACTACAATGAGACATCACCTCACAGCTGTCGGAATGGCTAAAATCAACAGCACAAGAATTATTGGTGAGGATGTGGAGAAAAAGGAATCCTCATGCACTGTTGGTGGGAATGAAACTGGTGCAGTGACTGTGGAAAACAGTATGGAGTTTCTTCAAAACAGAAATAGAACTATCCTATGATCCAGCATTTGCACTTACAGGTATTTACACAAAGGATACCAAAAAAACACCAATTCAAAGGGACACATGGTCGTCTATGTTTATAAAATCAATATTCACAATTGCCAAATTATGGAAGCAGCCCAAGTGTCCATTGATTGGTGAAGAGATAAAGAAATTGTGGTATATGCACAATGGAATATTATTCAGCCATAAAAATAATGCAATATTGGCATTTGTAGCAACATAGTTGGAGCTAGAGAGTATAATAGTAAGTTAAATAAGACAAATACTATATGACTTCACTCATATGTGGAATTTAAGAAACAAAACAAATGAACAAAGGGAAAGAGTGAGACAGAGAGAGAAACCAAGAAACAGTTTTGTAATTACAGAGTTTCAGAAGGAAGGTTGGTGGGAGGATGGGATAAATAGGTGATGGGGATTAATTATTGCACTTATGATGAGCACCAGGTGTTGTATGGAAGTGTTAAATCACTATGTTGTACACCTGAAACTAATAAAAAAAAAAAACCTGTATGTTCAAAAAACACTGGGAGAAAATTAAAATAATAAAATAAAATACCTGGTAGAACATCCGCCACCACATTAAGTACTCAGTAAAATTAAACTAATAACTTTACAAACATGAGATAGTTTGTAACCCTCCCAATCTATATTCCTTTGATACTCATGTCTAAAATGACTCTATCCCTACAACTCAAAGACTGTTGATATTAAAATGGAATAGCCTCCGGGAGGGGGACATAGCGTTAGTTATGCAGAATTACAAGTACAGAGGTTGTGCTGTCAAATAAAAACACATTACCTATTAGGATATTTTTCTGAGACAAGGTCTGCTCTTTCCAGTAGTAGTACATTTTGTCTGGAAAGCTTCCAAAAGGACGAATTGCTTCTGTCCTTAATAGAAATAAATGCCCTTTGCAGGAGTCATGCTAAGCTGTCTCTCTCATGAATCACAATATCTATGCTTTCCACAAGTGGCAGTTGATTGTATATCTTATCCATGTTGGCTCCAGGTCTCTCAAAAACACTTTTCCCTCTCCTCAGGTGAGTAAATAGTAATGAATTCATTGTCCATCAGAGAGACTTTCTTAAGAGATGTTTTCTTATCATCAAATCCAAATATTGACTTTTCTTTCCAGTGTGCCTTTGAGTGTAGAGAGTAATACAAAACAATAATGGGATCTTTTGGTTCTTTTTAAACAAACTTGCTGACATTGCAACCTCTCTGCCATTTGTCATAACAGAAAATAACATATAAGCCTAGGCAACAGGGTCCATAACCTCATTTCTTCTTATCCAATTTACTCAGTTAATCAGAAACTCCAGGGAAGTGCATCCTACTTGACTTTTGGGTGGCTTTTCCTTTAGTTAAATCTTAGACCATTATCCCTGGCTAAGTTACTATTAAGGAAGAATAGATAGAATTAATGAATCTGGCAACAAGTCCTCAGAGAATCAGATGAACAAAAATATGGCAACCGTACTGTTAAGGAAAGAGATCTAATTTCTAGTTCCAGTTTCTTGTCAGGAATGATCTTATCCTTTATACTGGTGACACAAAGCACCAAGAATGCCTGAAGAAATAAAATCCTCACCACATTTGTGTCTTCCATTTTTCTTTTTACTTACACAAGTAATACATGTTGATTGAGTCACTTGTTCACTTATTCATTTATCGAATATTGTTGAGCACTTAATATGTTCCATGCAGAGTGCTAGATAGACATTAGAGATACAGTGGTGAGCAAGAGACATGGCCCCTACCATCAAGGAGCTTACAGATTAGTGAAGTATAGAGGAATAAAATAAATTTATATTTGATTGTAATTATAAATTATGCACATATAATATAGAGAGAGTACAAAGTCCTGTGAAGGAGTAGAACAGAATTTAAACTCGGGAGTCAAAGGAGGCCTCTGTGTTTCATTCACTTTGAAACTGAGAATGAAAATGAAGATGAATTGTGAAATTTTGCAGGAAAAGCATTTCAGGCAAGGGTCTTGAGGTGGGGGTGGTCTTCAAAAGTTCAAATAACTATTGAGGGGTGCCTGGGGGGTACAGTTGGTTAAGTGTCTGCCTTCAGTTCAGGTCATGATCCCAGAATCTGGGGATCAAACCCTGCATCAGGATCCCTGCTCAGCAGAGAACTTGCTTCTCCCTCTGCCCCTCACCCCATTTGTGCTCTCTCTCTCTCATAAATAAATAAAATCTTAAAAAAAAGAACTGTTGGAATAGAGTAGGCCAGGAAGGAAAAGTGATAGAAAGTTAGTTCCTAGGAGAGGTCAGGGATTAAAGCATAGAGAGTCTTTTGACTGTAGTAAAGAGCTTGGTTTGTAGTACTACTTTGATAGGTATCTACTGGCAGCTTCTAAGCAACAGATTTACATGACTAGATTCATATTTGTGGTAAAAGATATTCTGAGGTCTCAATGAAGAATGTATGCTAGGGATCAAAAGTGGAGTGAGGAGTCCATTAAGAAGGTAAGATTTGGATAAAATTTGGAAAATGTATAAAAACACAGAAAAGAAAATTATTTTTTCTTTGAAATAACCACTATTGTGACTTTGGTGTGTTTTCTTCCCATTATTTATATAAACAAAAATGAAATTGTAATGTGCACATTTATTTACAACCTGCCATTTGCATTAATGTTTTGAAGCCATTTTTATTTTTTTAAACATCACAAATAAGATTTTTAATAGAACCTTCCAGAAAGAGAAAAGGAAAAACACATTTCCTACTTCCCTATTTAACTGGACTTGGGTCTGGTCCCTATTTGCATTTCACTAGCTGTCCCCTGGTAACAGTACCATTCCTTATGGTCCACATGGGTCTACACAAGCAGAGGATGAATCAGGAGGCCTGGCTGTAGTATCAGCAGCCATAAAATATATCATCATTTAATCTTTACTTCTTTAAAATTGTAACCTTCTGTAGCCGTTACTCCTCTACCTCAGAGACTTTGTGCCTTACAGCTTTCCCATGCCTCATGCACTTGAATCAATGTGCCTGGACTTTTCTGAGAAAGTTTGACATTCCTTATTAGAGCCACTGAATGGCAGAACTAGGTAGGGCACCAGAGACCATAAATTCCAAACCTTTCATTTGACAGAAGATGAATTGAGGCCCAAAAAGATCTAATGATTTGTGTTGGGTCACAGCAAATGAGCAGCACAGCATGGACTAGACCTTGCATCTTCTAAGTCCCAGGCCATACTCTCTTCCTACAGCAGCAACATTTTCTCACAATTATCAGCAAATACAGGTAACAGCGCACGTTCATCAGTTACAGAGTCAAGGCCAAAGAGAAAACAGAAACATGACAAAACCCAGACTTGGAGGACTGTAAACAATTTTAGTTTCCATAAAGTAATTATTGTCACTTTGCTGGTTTAAGATTGGTTTGGACTCAAGGTTAGGGTGTAGGGAGATCTAACAAACTGGTTTCTTTCTGTGGCTTCATTATTTACCTTATTCTTAACTTACTTTCTCTTCCTTTCTTCCTTCCTTCCTTCCTTCCTTCCTTCCTTCCTTCCTTCCTTCCTTCCTTCCTTCCTTCCTTCCTTCCTTCCTTCCT
>NC_058419.1:63722152-63732869 GCF_002201575.2 Neomonachus schauinslandi
CCTTCCTTCCTTCCTTCCTTCCTTCCTTCCTTCCTTCCTTCCTTCCTCTTTCTTTCTTTCTTCCTCCCTTTCTTTCTTTCTTTCTTTCTTTCTTTCTTTCTTTCTTTCTTTCTTTTTCTTTCTTCTTTCTTTCTTTCTTTTTCTTTCTTCTTTCTTTCTTTCTTTCTTTCTTTCTTTCTTTTTCATTTATTAATTTTTATTCTTATTTTTAAACCTGATTGATTCTTGTCTGTGGCCACCCTGAGTCAACTTCTGAGTATTAGTTAAACATCAAATTTGTAAATTGAGTCAAACCAAGATATGAAGACATAATTACTGGTGGTAGAATTCAGAGATTTAAATAAGAGTAAGTTATAATTTCCATGAAAATAGTTATCTCACCCAGGGCTTATTTGCATATGACAAATGTTAGCTATGTCCTTGAATCAGCATCTGTTATTAGATATTGAGAATTCTATTTTTATGTAGAGAACTAGAGTGGCTGCATGTTTTGGAAGCCAACCCATACGAATTCTTTTGACTGCTTACACTTTTCTCACATGCTTCTATTTCATTTGAGCCACTTGGAAACACCTTTCCTGCCATCTACCATTTTTAATTCCTTCTCCTTTTTCTCATGTAAACCTTAAATATGAATTGGTAGGCCGTGTGTTGAGAGGGATGTCAGGAGACATTATTTCATGTTCTTTCACTATTCTCATCGCCCAAACTGCAAGCTTAACTGAAGATTGATGAAATGCAGTATTACAATCACATAAAAAAGATGTAATAAAAAGCCACTCCCTAGTAATACAGATTGCACATGATATAGATTGTCATCACCAGGATGTCTTACACACCTTCTAGGTGCCATTGTACTAAGAGTTTTTATTTATATTTTCTCTTTATCCTATTTTTAGCTTCAATTCCCAGTGAGGAAACCAATCATAGAGAGATCAAGTAACTCACTCAAAGTCAAATAGTTAATAGTGGAGCTGACATTTAGGCCCAGGATTGCCCAATTTTAATGCCCAAAGAAGGGTAGAAATAAATAATTTCTCACTGTTAGAATCCAAAGTAACAGAGATAAAGTGAAATAAACCTGTTTGCCAAAGTTGGGTTTGACTCACCATTCTGGTGTTCAATCAACTAAAACTGATCTGTTGTGAATTTTAAGTTTTGCATCTTGTTAAGGTAGTAATTATTATGTCATGTCTTGGTAATGTAAAGATTAAATCCTTGCCCTGAGATTTTTTAAAACAATTTAAAAATGAGAAATTAGCTTTTTTGGAATGTTAGAATTGAAAGAGAGCTTAGAAAGCATGAATTACACACTCATGGTTTAAAAAATGAAGAAGTCAAACCCAGAGAGAGACAGTGACTTACTCAAGATGACAAGGATGATAATTAGCAATCTCCACTTCACAATGCTAGCATAGACATATTGGAGAACACTGCATTTTGTCTCCTGGGGTTTTATTATTATTTAAGTTAATAGAAGTTGAAAAACTATAAAGCAAAAATATAAGCTAGTTAAGGACCTAAAAAATAAATCTGTCAATCAACAACTATTTATAGATTTTTTAATCTGGTGCCCAATAACTGTGATAAACTATGTTGTAAGAAATAGAGATGAATATGGCTCAGTCCCTGTTTCTAGGGTACTCAGAGTTTAGGTAATAAAATAAAAATAACATATGTATGAGTTAAATAAGTAGCTCAAAAGGTAGCATAAGGTAGTTTAAAGAAGAACAGAAATGGGAAAATACATCTGGATCTGAGTCTTTATTCTAACACCACTTACTGTGGGATTACTCACTATAAAACTCTGGCAAAACTTTGGTTCTCACTGTTTTCTTCCCCTGAAATGAGGGCATTTGACAATGACCACATCAAGGAATGGTATGGAGTTGGAGGAAGAAAAGGTTTTTAGCTCTCTTTCTTTCCATCAGGTCCTACTCCTTCATTCTGTAATATTGATAAATAGCATTTTCTTGATCCTGCAAATGCAGAATCAAGTCAGGTCTCCTAAAGAACACCCCTCCATTCTCTGACTCTTTCCACCCAGATTGCCACTCTTAAATTCTTGTTATACAAAGGCAATCTTTAAGTGTCCTATCTAATTTAGAGTCTATACCAGATATGATAAGAATATATGCTAAGTATAATAATTGTGGCCCGGTTAATAAGTGCTATAGGAACACAAAGGAAAGAGACATCAGTGAATGTGAGAATAGAGAAATATTCCTGAATCAGGTAGGTAAAGGATCAAGGTAAACCATCAGGGTAAAGGATGCTGGGATAGTAATAGGTTGAAGAGTAGAGGGTGTCTTCCAAGAAGAGGGATCAGGAGGCACAGAGATGAAAAAGCCAAAGAGAGTGAAAACACTAATTTGCCTGGAGTGGAAAAAAAATGGTGGGACTGAATAAAGGAGGCTGGGGCTAGACTAGATGTCAGGCAAGGAATCTGGGTTTTTATGCCATTGACAGTGGATACCAAAGGAGATATGCTGAAGTAGGGAACTAAGAGGTGATACTAAATACAATTTGAGGTCCATATGCAACCAGCCTATAAGCTACCAATAACCAATAACAAAGGTTAAGTTTTCCTTATATGTCCTCTCTCATCTTTGTCCTAGACTGTATGTGGTAGTTTTGTGGCCTTCTCCTTTTTCCTATAGTTGCTCTTCCATTTACCCAGTTCCACAAATGCTGAAATGTAACAATAAGGCAATAACTTCTCATTGACCTGTAGGTGGAACAAATCCACAGAAAGTATACATAACTAATGAATCATTGAACACTACATCAAAAACTAATTATGTACTATGCAGTGGCTAAGTAAATATAATTTAAAAAGGCACTTTTGATGAGCACAGGTATTGTATGGAAGTGCTGAATCACTATATTGTACATCTGAAACTAATATTACACTGTATGTTAACTAACATTACACTGTATGTTAACTAACTGGGATTTCAATAAAAACTTTAAAGAAAAAAAGAAATACAATGAGAATCTAACTGAGCATCCACAACTTACCAAGGAGAAGAATGGCCCAGAGGAGACAGAGTAACTACAGAATGGCAAGCTATAATTGGATCTGGAATAGAAGCAAGAATAGGAGCAGATTCCTGGCTACTATAAAAAAAAAAAAAAGTGGTACTTTAAATAATTTAGATGGAACTCACACAGGTCTGATTTTATCAATACTTCATTGAATTCATTGGAAATAAAAGAAAGAGCTGAGAATATAGATGAAAGAAGGAAAGAGTAACTGGTCTTGTGAGATACTAACTTTGTTCTGCACCCAGTCCTTCACACCTCCACTTCCAACACTGAGAAAAGAAAGCATAAAGTATCCTTTTTAATAGCAACATGACATCAAAGCAAAAAGCAAACAAACTTCCAGAAACATTTTTTTAATATTTTAATAGTTAATGCACAGCTTATAAACACAATTTAGAGAACTAAAAAAGTCAGAGCATACTGCAATATGGTAACATAGTTAATGGAGATCCAGGTAGACTTTGGCCCCATTTATATTTATATTTGTATTCAACAAGTTCAACCAATCTGCCAAGATGCAGTGACTCTCTCTCACTCTCTCTTTTTCTCTCTCTCATATATAAATTTAAAGGACTATATATATGAATATATATATGTGTGTGTGTGTGTATATATATATATACATATACATACACATATATATATACATATACATATACATCATGCAAATTGTAGGTGCTCAATAAATGCTTGTTTGGTGATTTAAAGGTGATTTAAAGGAATATACCTTTATATATATATATATTTGCATGATGCTGAGAAATATAGATTAATTATATGGTCACCATATAATAATAGACTGTATAGTTTATGCCCAGAATGCAGTCTCCCATAAAGAAAGAAATATGTAAGTCTTAATCTAGCAACAGAAACTATCAAAGTCTTAATATCCCTATAGGAAATTAGGTTCAATTTCAATATGTTATGGAGTACAACATATTGTATTGTCCTTGATGGGTACCTTCAAGGACTTTACTGTATAGAAGAGATTATGTGGTTATACAGTGAAGTAAAATTTAAGCTGAATCTGAAGTAATTTGTAAGACTAGATAGACAGGAGGAGCAAAGATATACTTGAGTGGAAACAGTATGAGCAAAGGCAGAAGTGTGTATGTTCAATGTTTTCTTGGGAGCCTAAGTTTTTGCATATTTTATATTTATTCAGATTTGCTTATCTGATATATTTAACCAGACCAGAAATTGTAAAACTGTACTGAATTAAGGATGTTCTTTGAGCCTTTAAATGTCCCTCAACAAATGTATCCATGTCCAAACAATACTGCTAAGTAACCTAGTCTCCCTTCAGGCTCTCCTCTTTACAACTGTAGGTTCCTTTAGATTTGTTTCAGATCCATTCCTTCCAAAAATTTTGGAGACCTTGCATTCTATCTACAGAATTCATCCATAGGAGATACTGACTGTGCTCTATTTGTATCCTCATTGTTTTCCTATGGCTATGACCAGTCTCTGATATTTGATTTCTTCAGAGATCCTTAATCCTAATCATAACTTTATCCTCTGAAAGGCTGGACCTAACTGACTCATGGTAGGGGACAGGCAGATGGTTCTTTCTGTTACTCACAGGAACCTCAGCCAGTATTTCCATGACCCGGGACACTACTTCATGCCTTCATCTTTTCTATGATACTGATATGTTGTTTAAAATATTTAATTCTGGGGTGCCTGGGTGGCTCAGTCATTAAATGTCTGCCTTTGGCTCAGGTCATGATCCCAGTGTCCTGGGATAGAGCCCCACGTGGGGCTCCCTGCTTAGCAGGGAGTCTGCTTCTCCCTCTCACCCTGCCTGCTGCTCCCCCTGCTCGTGCATGCTCTCTCTCTCAAATAAATAAATAAAATCTTTAAAAATATATTTAATTATATCCTATGCATTTTAGTGGTTAAGAGGGGCACTATCTGTTTTCCTTGATTCCTTTCTTAATACTACTCCTCCCTGTGTCCTTATGTTTTAATAATTATTATAATTTAAAAACAATTATCATCTACATTTCTTATTGGATCTTTATAAGAGACTTCTGAAGCAGAATGATCATAGATTATTATCACCATATTGCAGAGGAGGAAACAACGTCAGAGTGTTTGTAAAGTGTCTTACTCAAGATCACACAGTTAAGAAAGGCCAGAGACAGTATTAGAACCCAACTTCATCCAGTTACTATCAGTTACAGCTATAGGTTTAAGCTTGCCATTCTTGGGACTCCTGCACTCCAGTATTTTGGGTAATAGTGTGTAGAGGGACAGGACTAGCTGTTTGCCTGGCCCCAGAAATACAGGATTAAGGTGACTACTTGTGGACCCTCTTCTAGAAGTAGGAGTAAATTGGAACCTTATGGGGAAGTCTAATAATTTTATTTTTTAAATTTTTTTAAGTCTAATAATTTTAAAATAATTGGTAAGACAGTCTGTTTTCTGTGCTTCTCCAAATCTTCTGGATAATGTTCATTACTCATTAAAACAATAGGCCAACTTCAGAAGAAAGTATTAATGTATCTCAAATAGGACTCCAAATACATAGGAGGATTTCTACCAAGTGCCCTTAAGAAGGAGGGAGCAAAGGTCAGAATGAGGAGATGTTCTCTCAAGAGCATTATGGAGGGGCACCTGAGTGGACCCGTCATTAAGCATCTGCCTTTGGCTCGGGTCATGATCCCGGGGTCCTGGGATCAAGCCCCGCATCGGGCTCCCTGCTCAGTGAGGAGCCTGCTTCTCCCTCTCCTCTACCTGCTGCTCCCCTTGCTTGTGCTTTCTCTCTGTCAAATAAGTAAATAAATCTTTTAAAAAAGAGCATTATGGAAAATGAAAAATAGCTTCCCCAAGAGCAATAAAGCAATTTAAATTAAACTATTTCTTAATGAAACAAGTAAAGCAAGTAGTAATTTTGAAATTATGAACATATAATTTCATATATAATTGATATATATGATTATTGAAATTATACATATACATTTTATATATTAATATTATATATGGAATTATATATAAATTTATATATGAAGTTATATATAAATTATGTATATAAATTCTGGCAATATTTATATTCCAAGAAATTTCAGGTGTCAAACAGCTAGTCACACCTCAGTCATCTGGAACCCAAAAATCTTGCAACCTCAACTATCCAAACACAGCTGACAGAGCCAAGAAGGAAATAAAATAATACTGAATAGCCAAAATGGATGTCATAAAGGCCACAAACTAAAAACTATACACTTTGTTCCATAGGAGGTTTTCCCTTTTCCACCCACGCCCTCTCCAAATAAAATAAAACAAGCAGTCTTTACTCATTTTTGTTAAATTTCAGCTGTTATAACTAGCTTGATTAGTGTGTTCTCAAAGCCACAAAAGATTACAAAGAACTAATTGAAATGACAGGGACTTCATTAGGCAGGTCCACTGACAATAGCAACAAGTACAAATAGTCTGAAAAGATAAAGAAGCATTTATAAAATCAAATATTTAAGAACAAAAAATCCATGAGTCCATTTTAGTGTAGGTACAAGCAAAATTTCAATAGCTACAAATTTTAATTGTTCTGAGATTAGCAAATATATATAGTACAATAACTGATTTTTTTTAAGATTTTAATTATTTATTTGACACAGAGAGAGAGCACAAGCAGGAGGAGCAGCAGGCAGAGAGAGAGGGAGAAGCAGGCTTCTCACTGAGTGGGGAGTCCAATCCGGGGCTCGATCTCAGGAACCCGGGATCATGACCCTAGCCGAAGGCAGATGCTTAAGGACTGAGCCACCCAGGCACAACAATAACTAATGTTTATAATGATGACCCTCAGTCATCCTGAAAAGATTACATTAAATGATAGAGTTGAAGCTCTTCTTAAATAATAACAATACTAAAACTAACCAAAACAAACATTTCTAGTGTTTTAGGGTTTAGAAAGCACTTTCCAAGAAAGTATGCCTAATATTGAGATCATCTAGTCTAGCCTCCTCATGTACATATAATAAAAAAGAAATCCCAAAGAGAATTAACTTACTCAAAGATACCTAGCTTATCATTGGTAGACCTAAAACTAGTATCTTGGTCTTCTGAGTGTGGATTAATGCTTCTTTCAAACATTATGTCCCATTATTTAAAACAAAGTGCTTAAATGAATAGGACATAATACAATTTATAAATATTTGCACCTAAAAAGATATTTTAAATGTCCAGGTACTTAAAAGAGCTAATCAATTTCTACAAAATACAACTGTCAAATATACAAATCTGCAGAGGACTTCAGAGAACCTGTTTTTTGTTTGTTTGTTTGTTTTTTACTTTTCTCTCTCATTTTGTAATCTAAATTCCAGTTAGTTAATATACCGTGTAATATTAGTTTCAGGTGTACAATATAGTGATTAAACACTTCCATACAACTGGTGCCCATCACAAGTGCACTCCTTAATCCCCATCAACTAACCCATTCTCCCACTCACCTAACTCCTGGTAATCAACAGTTTGTTCTCTATAGTTAAGAGTTTGTTTCTTGGTTTTCCTCTTTATCTTTTTTTTCCCTTTGCTTCTTTGTTTTGTTTCTTTAATACCAAATATAGGTGAAATCACATGGTATTTGACTTTCTCTGACTGACTTCTTTTGTTTAGCATAATACTCTCTAGCTCCATCCATGTCATTACAAAGGGCAAGATTTCACTCCTTTATATGGCTGATATTCATTCTATATATATACCACTTCTTCTGTATCTATTCACCAGTCAATAGACACTTGGGCTGTTTCCATAATTTCTATGGTCATAGATAATGCTGCTATAAACATTGGGGTGCATGTATCCCTTTAAATTACTATTTCTGTATTCTTTGGGTAAATACCTAGTAGTGCAATTGCTGGATCATAGGGTAGTTCTATTTTTCACTTTTGAGGAAACTCCATACTGTTTTCCAGACTGGTTGCACCACTTTGCACAAGGATTTCCCTTTCTCCACATCCTTGCCAACACCTGTTATTTCCTATGTTGTCCATTTTAGCCATTCCGACAGATGTGAGGTGATATGTCATTATAGTTTTGATTTGTATTTCCCTGATGATGAGTGATGTTGAATAGCTTTTTATGTGTCTGTTGGATATCTGTATGTCTTCTTTGGAAAGATGTTTATTTATGTCTTCTGTCCATTTTTAATAGGATTATTCATTTTGGGGTGTGGAGTTTTAAAAGTTCTTCATATATTTTAGATACTAACCCTTTATTGGATATGTAATTTGCAAATATTTTCTCCCATTCTGTAGGGTGCCTTATAGTTTTGTTGATTGTTTCCTTTGCTGTGCAGAAGCTTTTTTTTTTTATGTAGTCCTAATCTTTATTTTTGTTTTTGTTTCCCTTGCCTCAGGAGACATATCTAGAAAGAAGTTGCTATGATTGATGTTAAAGAAGTTACTGCCTGTTTTCTCTGCTGGGATTTTTATGGTTTCAGGTCTTACATTTAGGTCTTTAATCCATTTTGAATTTATTTTTGTATATCATATAAGAAAGTGGTCTCATTTCCTTCTTTTGCATTGTTGCTGTCCAGTTTCCCCAACACCATTTGTTAAAGAGACTGTCTTTTACCCTTTGGATATTCTTTCCTGCTTTGTCAAAGATTAATTGACCATATAGTTGTGAGTTCATCTCTGGGTTCTCTATTCTGTTCCATCGATCTTTATGTCTAATTTTATGTCAGTACCATACTGTTTTGATCACTACACCTTTATAATATAACTTGAAGTCTGGAATTGTGATACCTCCAGCATTGCTCTTCCTTTTCAATGTTGCTTTGACTATTTGGGGTCTTTTGTGTTCCATAAACATTTTAGGATTGTTTGTTCTATCTCTGGGAAAAATGTTGTTGGTAGTTTGATAAGGATTGTATTAAATGTGTAGATTGCTTTGAGTAGTATAGACATTTTAACAATATTTATTCTTCCAATCCATAAGCATGGAATATCTTTCCATTTCTTTGTGCCATCATCAATTTCTTTCTTTAGTGTTTTACAGTTTTCGGAATACAGGTCTTTTACTTCTTTGGTTAGATTTCCTCCTAGGTATCTTATTGGTTTTGGTTCAATTGTGAATGGTACTGATGCTTTAATTTCTCTTTCTGCTGCTTCATTATTGGTCCAGTGTGTCATTCAAAGCCATTGTTTCCTTCTTTGTTTTCTGTTTAGATGATCTGTCAATTGATGTAGGTGGGGTGTTAAACTCTGCTACTAATTATTCTGTTATTATTAATTACATCCTTTTTTTTAAAGATTTTATTTATTTATTTGAGAGAGAGAGAATGAGATAAAGCATGAGAGGGGGGAGGGTCAGAGGGAGAAGCAGACTCCCCGCTGAGCAGGAAGCCCGATGTGGGACTCGATCCCAGGACTCCAGGATCATGACCTGAGCCAAAGGCAGTTGCTTAACCAACTGAGCCACCCAGGCACCCTATTAATTATATCCTTTATGTTTGCTATGAATTGTTTTGGGTGCTCCCATGTTGAGTTCATAAATATTTACAATTGTTAGATTTTCTTATTGGATTGTCCCCTTTATTATTATATAATGCCCTTCTTTGTCTCTTTTGAAAGTCTTTGTTCTAAAGTCTACTTTGCCTGATATAAGTATTGTTACTCTGGCTTTCTTTTGAAATCCATTTACATGATAAATGTTTCTCCATCCCCTCCCTTTCAAAGATTTTATTTATTTATTTGAGAGAGAGAGAGAGAGTGCACAAACGGGGGGGGGGGGCAGAGGGAGAGGGAGAAGCAGGCTTCCCACTGATCTGGGAACATGATGTGGGACTCCATCCCAGGACCCCAGGATCAAGACCTGAGCCACCCAGGCACCCCCTCACTTTCAATCTGCAGGTGTCTTTAGGTCTAAAGTGAGTCTTTTATAGGCAGCATATGGCTGGGTCTTGTTTTTCTATCCATTCTGACACCCTCTATCTTTTGATTAGAGTGTTTAGTCCAGTTACATTCAGAGTAATTATTGATAGATATGTATTTATTTCCATTTTATATTTGTTTTGTCTTTTTTTCTGGAGATTTTCTCTGATCCTTTCTTGTCTTTTTCACTTTTGGTCTCTCCTTTGTACTCAGAGTCCCCTTTAATATTTCTTGCAGGGCTGGTTTAGTGGCCATGAACTCCTTTAGTTTTTATCTGGGAAACTCTTTAACTCTCCTATTCTGAATGATAACCTTGCTGGGTAGAGTATTCTTGGGTGCAGATTTTTCCCATTCAGCATTTTGAATGTATCACACCATTGCCTTCTGGCTTTCCAAGTTTCTGTTGAGAAATATCCAGCTAGACTTATGGGTTTTCCTTTGTAAATTAAGGATTTCTTTTGTCTTGATGTTTTTAAGATTTTTTTTCTTTATCACTATATTTTGCAAATTTAATTACAATATGTCTTGGTGTTGCTCTGTTTTTGTTGATTTTGATGGCAGTTCTCTGTGCCTCCTGAATCTGGATATTGTTTCCTTCCCTAGATTAGAGAAGTTTTCAGCTATTATTTCTTCAAATAAATTTTCTGCCCTCTTTTCTCTCCTCCCCCCTCCTCATCCTCTTCCACCCCCATCTCCCCCTCCTCCCACTCCTCTTCCTCCTCCCCCTCCTCCTCCTCCTCCTCCTCCTTCTTCTTCTTCTTCTTCTTCTTCTTCTTCTTCTTCTTCTTCTTCTT